>NC_084631.1:41589098-41604098 GCF_033978795.1 Nerophis ophidion
CTGAATGGGATAGTCTCCAGCACCCTTTGTAACCCCAAATGGGACAAGCGGTAGCAAATGGATGGATGGATTATACAGCACACACTCTCTTCTTCATTTGGTGTGAGGAAAGAGAGTTATCTTCTATTGCTGTGAATAAAAAATCTTCATGTCGTCGTACACACACACACATATATACACACATGTACGTATGTACACACACGTGTACACACATGAATGTAGTCTGACACACCCACTGCTCTTCTGTGCAGAGATTGAGAAGGTGGAGAAGGAGGAGAAGGAGGAGGGCAAAGAGGAGGAGAAGTTCATCGACGTGGTCGTCAACAAGAACATGAAACTGGGACAGAAAGTTCTCATCCCCGTCAAGCAGTTCCCCAAAGTAAGTCAGCACACCAGTGCATCATGGGTATTAGTCACACACCAGTGCATCATGGGTACTCACCTGTGAGTCAGCACACCAGTGCATCATGGGTATTAGTCACACACCAGTGCATCATGGTTATTAGTCACACACCAGTGCATCATGGGTACTCACCTGTAAGTCAGCACACCAGTGCATCATGGGTATTAGTCACACACCAGTGCATCATGGGTATTAGTCACACACCAGTGCATCATGGGTATTAGTCACACACCAGTGCATCATGGGTACTCACCTGTAAGTCAGCACACCAGTGCATCATGGGTATTAGTCACACACCAGTGCATCATGGGTATTAGTCACACACCAGTGCATCATGGGTATTAGTCACACACCAGTGCATCATGGGTACTCACCTGTAAGTCAGCACACCAGTGCATCATGGGTATTAGTCACACACCAGTGCATCATGGGTATTAGTCAGCACACCAGTGCATCATGGGTACCCACCTGTAAGTCACACACCAGTGCATCATGGGTACTCACCTGTAAGTCAGCACACCAGTGCATCATGGGTACTCACCTGCACGCTTTCTAGCACATTTTGTAGTTTTAAACCTTCAAATCATCACTTTTCATACTTGACCACATTTTGTAAGTCAAACTTTATGCTAGGTTTGTAGCTAAATGTGTATGTTTAAATCTACAAATCATGAAATTTTAATTTGGGCACCATCATGAAAGTATGCTATTTTAGCATGCAAGCTAACATGCTATGCTAGCGTTTTTAAAAATGTTTTGTGGGAACAGCTACAAATATTAAACACTTTGGCATTTTCCACATATCCGTTCACATGCTAGCATGCTAACATTTTATTCTAGATTTTTAGCTAATTTTTGTACTTTTTTTAAGCCGATAAAAATCATGTTTTTTGATACTTGGCGCCATCTTGGAAGTATGCTAACGTCTCTTATTTTAGCATACTAACATTTTATTCTAGATTTTTAGCTAATTTTTGTGACTTTTTTTAACGGGAAAAAGTCATGGTTTCTGATACTTGCCACCATCTTGGAAGTATGCTAATGTCTCTTATTGTAGCTTGCTAACCATAGCGTGCTAATATTTTATTCTAGCTTTTTAGCTAATTTTTGTACTTTTTTAAGCTGATAAAAATCATGTTTTTTGATACTTGGCGCCATCTTGGAAGTATGCTAACGTCTCTTATTTTAGCTTACTAACCCTAGCATGCTAACATTTTATTCTAGATTTTTAGCTAATTTTTGTGACTTTTTTTAACGGAAAAAAGTCATGGTTTCTGATACTTGCCACCATCTTGGAAGTATGCTAACGTCTCTTATTGTAGCTTGCTAACCATACCATGTTAATATTTTATTCTAGCTTTTTAGCTAATTTTGTAGTTTTTTTTTCTAACCGAAAAATAATTTTTTTGATACTTGGCGCCATCTTGGAAGTATGCTAAGTTGTCTTTTTTTTTTAGCATGCAACCTACATTTTATTCTAGCTTTTTTTTTTAGCTAATTTTTAATTTTATTTTTTTACCAAAGAATCATGGTTTTTGTTATTTGGCACCATCTTGGAAGTATGCTAACTTATTTTAGCTTGCTAACCCTAGCATGCTAACATTTTATTTTAGCTTTTTTAGCTCATTTTGTACATTTTTTTTAACTGAATAAACATTGTTTTTGATACTTGGCGCCATCCTAGAAATATGCGAACATCTCTTATTTTAGCATGCTAACCCTAGCATGCCAACATTTTATTCTAGATTTTTAACAAATTTTTGTGACTTTTTTTAACGGAAAAAAGTCATGGTTTCTGATACTTGCCGCCATCTTGGAAGTATGCTAATTTCTCTTATTGTAGCTTGCTAACCATAGCATGCTAATATTTTATTCTAGCTTTTTAGCTAATTTTGTATTTTTTTTTTTCTAACCGAAAAATAATTTTTTTGATACTTGGCGCCATCTTGGAAGTATGCTAATTTCTCTTTTTTTTTTAGCATGCAACCTACATTTTATTCTAGCTTTTTTTTTTAGCAAATTTTTAATTTTATTTTTTTACCAAAGAATCATTGTTTTTGTTATTTGGCACCATCTTGGAAGTATGCTAACTTATTTTAGCTTGCTAACCCTAGCATGCTAACATTTTATTTGAGCTTTTTTAGCTCATTTTGTACATTTTTTTTAACTGAAGAATTATTGTTTTTGATACTTGGCACCATCCTAGAAATATGCTAACATCTCTTATTTTAGCATGCTAACCCTAGCATGCCAACATTTTATTCTAGATTTTTAGCTAATTTTTGTGCCTTTTTTTAACGGAAAAAAGTCATGGTTTCTGATACTTGCCACCATCTTGGAAGTATGCTAATGTCTCTTATTGTAGCTTGCTAACCATAGCATGCTAATATTTTATTCTAGCTTTTTAGCTAATTTTTGTACTTTTTTTAAGCCGATAAAAATCATGTTTTTTGATACTTGGCGCCATCTTGGAAGTATGCTAACATCTCTTATTTTAGCATACTAACCCTAGCATGCCAACATTTTATTCTAGATTTTTTGCAAATTTTTGTGACTTTTTTAACGGAAAAAAGTCATGGTTTCTGATACTTGCCACCATCTTGGAAGTATGCTAATGTCTCTTATTGTAGCTTGCTAACCATAGAATGCTAATATTTTATTCTAGCTTTTTAGCTAATTTTGTAGTTTGTTTTTTTTAACCAAAAAATAATGGTTTTTGATACCTGGCGCCATCTTGGAAGTATGCTAATTTCATTTTTTCTTAGCATGCCAACCCTAGGTTGTTAACATTTTATTCCAGCTTTTTTTTAGCTACTTTTGATATTTATTTCTTTACCAATGAACCATGGTTTTTGATACTTGGCACCATCTTTGAGGTATGCTAACTTATTTTAGCTTGCTAACCCTAGCATGCTAACATTATATTCTAGCTTTTTACCTAATTTTGTACTTTTTTTTTAACTGAAGAGTCATGGTTTTTGATACTTGGCGCCATCCTAGAAATATGCTAACATCTCTTATTTTAGCATGCTAACCCTAGCATGCCAACATTTTATTCTAGATTGTTAGCAAATTTTTGTGACTTTTTTCCATTAAAAAAAGTCACAAGAATTTGCTAACGGAAAAAAGTCATGGTTTCTGATACTTGCCGCCATCTTGGAAGTATGCTAATGTATCTTATTGTAGCTTGCTAACCATAGCATGCTAATATTTCATTCTAGCTTTTTAGCTAATTTTGTAGTTTGTTTTTTTCTACCCGAAAAATAATGTTTTTTGAAACGTGGCGCCATCTTGGAAGTATGCTAATTTCTCTTTTTTTAGCATGCAACCCTAGGTTGCTAACATTTTGTTCTAGCTTTTTTAGCTACTTTTGAATTTTATTTTTTTACCAAAGAATCATGGTTTTTGATACTTGGCACCATCTTTGAAGTATGCTAACTTATTTTAGCTTGTTAACCCTAGCATGCTGACACTTTATTTTAGCTTTTTTAGCTAATTTTGTACTTTTTTTAAAACTGAAGAACCATGGTTTTTGATACTTGGCGCCATCCTAGAAATATGCTAATATCTCTTATTTTAGCATGCTAACCCTATCATGCTAACATTTTATTCTAGCTTTTTAGCAATTTTTTGTACTTTTTTTAAACTGAAAGAATCCTGGTTTTTGATACGTCTCTTATTTCAGCATGCTAACCCTAGCATGCAAAAATTTTATTCTAGCTTTTTAGCTAATTTTGTACTTTTTTTTAACCTAAAAATCATGGTTTTTGATACTTCACTCAATCAATTCCTTTATTGTCATTGTCTTAAATAACACTTAAGTCATACACGTCAACGGGATTGGCGCCATATTTTAAATATGCTAACGTCTCTTATTTTAGCATGCTAACCTAAGCAGGCTAACATTTAATTCTAGATTTTTAGCTTATTTTGTATACTTAACCCTAAAAATCTGTCTTGCCACCATCTTAGAAATATGCTAATGTCTCTTATTGTAGCTTGCTAACCATAGCATGCTAATATTTTATTCTAGCTTTTTAGCTAATTTTTGTACTTTTTTTAAGCTGATAAAAATCATGTTTTTTGATACTTGGCGCCATCTTGGAAGTATGCTAACGTCTCTTATTTTAGCATACTAACCCTAGCATGCTAACATTTTATTCTACATTTTTAGCAAATTTTTGTGACTTTTTTTAACGGAAAAAAGTCATGGTTTCTGATACTTGCCACCATCTTGGAAGTATGCTAATGTCTCTTATTGTAGTTTGCTCACCATAGCATGCTAATATTTTATTCTAGCTTTTTAGCTAATTTTGTAGTTTGTTTTTTTCTAACCAAAAAATAATGGTTTTTGATACTTGCTGTCATCTTGGAAGTATGCTAATTTCTCTTTTTTTAGCATGCAAACCCTAGGTTGCTAACATTTTATTCTAGCTTTTTTAGCTACTTTTGAATTTAATTTTTTTACCAAAGAATCATGGTTTTTGATATTTGGCACCATCTTGGAAGTATGCTAACTTATTTTAGCCATCTAACCCTAGCATGCTAACATTTTATTTTAGCTTTTTTAGCTAATTTTGTAAATTTTTTTTAACTGACGAATCATGGTTTTTGATACTTGGCGCCATCCTAGAAATATGCTAACATCTTTTATTTTAGCATGCTAACCCTAGCTTTTTAGCTATTTTTTGTACTTTTTTTAAACTGAAAGAATCCTGGTTTTTGATACTTGGCGCCATCTTGGAAGTAGGCTAACGTCTCTTATTTCAGCATGCTAACCCTAGCATGCAAAAATGTTATTCTAGCTTTTTAGCTAATTTTGTCCTTTTTTGTTTTAACCTAAAAATCATGGTTTTAAATACTTCAATCAATCAATTCCTTTATTGTCATTGTCATAAATAACACTTAAGTCATACACGTCAACGAGATTGGCGCCATCTTGGAAGTATGCTAACGTCTCTTATTTTAGCATGCTAACCTAAGCAGGCTAACATTTAATTCTAGATTTTTAGCTTATTTTGTATACTTAACCCTAAAAATCTCTCATATTAGCATGCCGGTATTACCATGCTAAGGGTTTATGCTAGTGGTTCGTTTATTTTGGCACGTTTACATCTAAAAATGCTGCATTTCATTGTGATTTAAAAAAAAATTATTATTATTATTTATTATCCAAAATATTAATCGCTTCCTTTATGTTGTTAGATGATGTCTCAACAGTACAAGTGAATATAATATATCATATAGATGATAGTTTACTACAACTGTAAGTCTTTCTACACACACACACACACACACACACACACACACACACACACTGCCCTTGATCAGTGCCCCTTTGATGTCTCACCATATTCATACGTCTATGAATATTTATGAACACATGATTGAGGAGAATTATCTCACAGCGGATTTCATTTTCTTGCCTTTGGCCACGCACGTCTCCTTACACGCCGTAAATAACGTCCATTTGCACGCTCCCAAGAAGCATTTTTCGGAGAGAATGATTGTTTCGGCGCAAACAAACAAGGAGGAACACAAAGTTGTGACGCGGCCCGACTTTTGAAAGCCGATCTATTTGTCATTTAGGGCGGTGCTATAGTAGTCGACAAATAAAAGGAGCTCATTGCAGGAAAAACACGTCCGAGAAATACGGCAAATGTGTTTAAAATTAAATTAAATCAACATTTTCTGTGACCTTTTAATCTCATGGCCCTGCAATATTCTGCTGAACAATTATTTTTATGTTGCAATTCTATTTAGAAAACGAAACCCAGAAGCAGTGAAGTTTTCGTCTTGCTGAAATAAGCAGGGGCGTCCATGACAACACATGTTGCTCCAAAAGCTGTATGTACCTTTCCAGCATTAATGGTGCCTTCACAGATGTGTAAGTTACCCATGCCTTGGGCACTAATGCACCCCCATACCATCACACATGCTGGCTTTTACACTTTGCGTCGATAACAGTCTGGATGGTTCTTTTCCTCTTTGATCCGGAGGAAACGACATCCACAGTTTCCAAATATGATTTGAAATTTGGACTCGTCAGACCACAGAACACTTTTCTACTTTGCATCAGTCCATTTTGTATTGAAGTGGGAGTAGCAAACTTCCTGTTGATTTTAGCCTGGGGGTGTCATTGGATGAAATATAGGTCTAAGTGAGACCTACGTAGTGGTTTTTGTTTCCTGTTTCTACGACATTCCTACTGGAAGTTGGGGACAGTTTTGTCTGTGTTTTCTTCCTAGGAGGTGTTAGAGCGCAATTCTGAGTTTTTTTTTTATTTTTATGAATTTGCGATTTTCGCCAGTCCTGATATGTGTGCCAAATTTGGTGAGTTTTGAAGCATGTTAAGGGGGTTAAATTACCGCTCAAAGAGGTGGCGGAATAATAATAAAACCTTAGAAATTCAATAGGGTCCTCTGTCCCAAAGGCACATCGGTCCCTAAAAATAATAAAACCTTAAAAATTCAATAGGGTCCTCTGTCCCAAAGGGACAACGGTTCCTAATAAAAGCGTGCCGTTCGCTTGAGAAGCTAAAGGACCAAAACCTAGCACAGGAATAATGAGTCAAGAACAGGACCATACTTTTGAGTTTGTTTGGTTTTTTATTTTTTTTATTTTTATTAGATCGCAATTTTCACCAGTCCTGATGTGTGTGTCAAATTTGGTGAGTTTTGAATTTTGTTAAGGGGGTCAAATTAAAGCTCAACGAGGCGGCAGGATAATAATAAAACCTTAGAAATTCAATAGGGTCCTCTGTCCTAAAGGGACATTGGTCCCTAATACTAATAAAACCTTATACATTCAATAGGGTCCGCTGTCCCAATGGGACATCGGTCCCTAATAAAGAATAATAGTAAAACCTTAGTAATTCAATAGGGTCCTCTGTCCCAAAGGGACATCGGTCCCTAATAATAATAAAACCTGATAAATTCAATAGGGTCCTCTGTCCCAAAGGGACACTTGGTCCGAAATAATAATAAAATCTTAGAAATTCAATAGGGTCCTCTGTCCCAAAGCGACATCGGTCCCTAATAATAATAACACCCTTAGAAATTCAATAGGGTCCTCTGTCCCAAAGGGACATCAGTCCCTAATAATAATAAAATCTTATAAATTCTATAGGGTCCTATGTCCCAAAGGGACATCGGTCCCTAATAAAGAATAATATTAAAACCTTTGAAATTCAATAGGGTCCTCTGTCCCAAAGGGACATTGGTCTCTAATAATAATAAAACCTTAGAAATTCAATAGGGTCCTCTGTCCCAAAGGGACATCGGTCCCTAATAATAATAAAATCTTATAAATTCAATAGGGTCCTATGTCCCAAAGGGACATCGGTCCCTAATAAAGAATAATATTAAAACCTTAGAAATTCAATAGGGTCCTCTGTCCCAAAGGGACATCGGTCCCTAATAATAATAAAATCTTAGAAATTCAATAGGGTCTTTTGTCCAAAAGCGACATCGGTCCCTAATAATAATAAAACCTCATAAATTCAATAGGGTCCTCTGTCCCAAAGGGACATCGGTCCCTAATAAAGAATAATATTAAAACCTTAGAAATTCAATAGGGTCCTCTGTCCCAAAGGGACATCGGTCCCTAATAATAATAAAATCTTTTAAATTCAATAGGGTCCTCTGTCCTAAAGGGACATCAGTCCCTAATATTAATAAAACCCTATACTTTCAATAGGGTCCTCTGTCCCAAAGGGACATCGGTCTCTAATAATAATAAAACCTTAGAAATTCAATAGGGTCCTCTGTCCCAAAGGGACATTGGTCTCAAATAATAATAAAACCTTAGAAATTCAATAGGGTCCTCTGTCCAAAGGGACATCGGTCCCTAATAATAATAAAATCTTATAAATTCAATAGGGTCCTCTGTCCTAAAGGGACATCGGTCCCTAATATTAATAAAACCTTATACATTCAATAGGGTCCTCTGTCCCAAAGGGACATCGGTACCTAATAATAATAAAACCTTATACATTCAATAGGGTCCTCTGTCCCAAAGGGACATCGGTCCCTAATAAAGAATAATATTAAAACCTTAGAAATTCAATAGGGTCCTCTGTCCCAAAGGGACATTGATCTCTAATAATATTAAAACCTTATGCATTCAATAGGGTCCTCTGTCCTAAAGGGACATTGGTCTCTAATAATATTAAAACCTTATACATTCAATAGGGTCCTCCGTCCCAAAGGGATATCAGTCCCTAATAATAATAAAATCTTATAAATTCAATAGGGTCCTCTGTCCCAAAGGGACATCGGTCCCTAATAAAGAATAATATTAAAACCTTAGAAATCCAATAGGGTCCTCTTTCCCAAAGGGCCATCGGTCCCTAATAAAGAATAATATTAAAACCTTAGAAATTCAATAGGGTCCTCTGTACAAAGGGACATCGGTCCCTAATAATAATAAAATCTTATAAATTCAATAGGGTCCTCTGTCCTAAAGGGACATCGGCCCCTAATATTAATAAAACCTTATACATTCAATAGGGTCCTCTGTCCCAAAGGGGACATCGGTACCTAATAATAATAAAACCTTATACATTCAATAGGGTCCTCTGTCCCAAAGGGACATCGGTCCCTAATAAAGAATAATATTAAAACCTTAGAAATTCAATAGGGTCCTCTGTCCCAAAGGGACATTGGTCTCTAATAATATTAAAACCTTATACATTCAATAGGGTCCTCTGGCCCAAAGGGACATCGGTCCCTAATAAAGAATAATATTAAAACCTTAGAAATTCAATAGGGTCCTCTGTCCCAAAGGGACATCAGTCCCTAATAATAATAAAATCTTATAAATTCAATAGGGTCCTCTGTCCCAAAGGGACATTGGTCTCTAATAATATTAAAACCTTATACATTCAATAGGGTCCTCTGGCCCAAAGGGACATCGGTCCCTAATAAAGAATAATATTAAAACCTTAGAAATTCAATAGGGTCCTCTGTCCCAAAGGGACATCAGTCCCTAATAATAATAAAACCTTATAAATTCAATAGGGTCCTATGTCCCAAAGGGACATCGGTCCCTAATAATAATAAAACCTTATAAATTCAATAGGGTCCTCTGTCCCAAAGAGACATCGGTCCCTAATGAAAGCGTGCCGTTCGCACAAGAAACTAGAGGACCAGAACCTAGCACAGGAATCATGAGTCAAGAACAGGACTATACCACGTAACATGTTGCCTACACCAAACAACGAAGCCAGACCGACTGTGGAGAGCAACGTGAATAACTAGCTCTCTGATTAGTGCTCAACCGCAGGTGAACGCGCTGACCACTAATCAGAGGCAGGTGAAACCAATTAGCACCCATGGTAACCAACACAAAACAGGAACTAAGGCAGTCCTAAACTAGCAGAACATAACTAAACAAAACATGATCCGGACCATGGATCTTGACAGGCTTGGCATGGTCTTGCTGAAATAAGCAGGGGCGTCCATGATAACGTGGCTTGGATGGCAATATATGTCGCTCCATAAGCTATCCCACTTCCTGTCCTGCTGTCCTCAGGACAATACAAGTGATCTTTGTCAGTCTTGGTCAGTCAGAAATCCCAAACCCTTTGTCTTCACTTTGAAGTCTTTCCTTGCCCTCACTGACTTGGTTTGTAATATTTCCGTCCTGATATTTGGCTTCTCATTTCCCGACATGGCCATGTCCCGACATCAGGAGGAGTCCGGACGGGTCGCATAATAAATAGCTGGAGTATTATCCCAGCCCCCCCCGACACCATTAGTCATAGCCGCGGCACATTTGTTTGGCTCAACTCGTATATTTATATGAGAGATGATATATTACCCTTTTGGCTCGGACCAGGTTTTTCCTTTCAGTGTGGTTTTGTCAATTTGTCTTTGGACTGGCAGGACGGGATGGAGTCGACTTTATCTGTCCCACAAGTGCAGATACAACAAGTCTACAAAAAAACAACAACAGGGAAACATTAAAGAACACAAAAGACATTTGAAGAGCAAAGAGCTGATGCATTCAGCGGCGCCGTTTCCACACACAGCTACAAAGCTAGAATAATAAAATAATAATTAAAGCTGCAAGCAGCGATGGACGGGACCGGCTTTTGCTTGTTTCTTGCCTTTACCCATTCAACATATCTCTACCTGCACATTACCTACCTTCTCTGCATCCTGGGGTCACACTGGTGCCTACTTCTTTCACCGAGTCAACATATCTTTACCTGCACATTTCCTACCTTCTCTGTATCCTGGAGTCAAACTGGTGCCTACTTCTTTCACCGAGTCAACATATCTTTACCTGCACATTACCTACCTTCTCTGCATCCTGGTGTCACACTGGTGCTTCTTTCTGTCACCCATACATGCTGGTGCTTCCTGCCATCACCCAGACAACATATCTTTACCTGCACATTTCCTACCTTCTCTGTATCCTGGAGTCAAACCGGTGCCTACTTCTTTCACCGAGTCAACATATCTTTACCTGCACAGTACCTACCGTCTCTGCATTGTGTGGTCACGCTGGTGCTTCCTGCTCTTAAGCGGCCATCTTGAGACGGCAGCAGTTCTTTGAAGGCTCGTAAAATCAAAACCGGAGCAGTTAGAAAAAGTCTTTCCTTGACTTGTAATCAGAAGGGTTCAATCTCTTTCCTGTGCGAGTTTGAAGCCGACACAACAAACGCGCTCAGAGGAGATAATGTTTCAAAAAAAGTGACAGGTTTTTAGAAAACTTTTGTTTTGAAGGGGTAATTTCCAAATTTCTGTTGATTTCTGCTAAAGGATGTTAATGAAGGAAATGTAGGTCTAAGTGAGACCTACATGGAGGTTTTTGTTTCATGTCTCTACGACATTCGTCCCGTAAGTTACAGGTAGTTTTGTTTTTGCTTTATTCCTAGGGGGCGCTAGAGTGCTATTTAGTTTTATTTATTTTTTCTTAATTAGATTGCAATTTTTACCAGTCCTGATGTGTCTGTCAAATTTGGTGAGTTTTGAAGCATTTTAAGGGGGTCAAATTACAGCTCAAAAAGGCAAAAATGACATTTGTTAGGAAACTTTTGTTTTGAAGGGGTTTTTGCCAACTTCCTGTTGATTTTTGCTAAAGGATGTCAATGGTCAAATTACAGCTCAAAGAAGCAAAAATGACATTTTCTAGGAAACTTTTGTTTTGAAGGGGTTTTTGCCAATTTTCTGTTGATTTTAGCCAAAGGATGTCAGTGGTCAAATTACAGCTAAAAGAGGCAAAAATGACATTTTCTAGGAAACTTTTGTTTTGAAGGGGTTTTTGCCAACTTCCTGTTGATTTTAGCTAAAGGATGTCAATGGTCAAATTACAGCTCAAAGAGGCAAAAATGACATTTTCTAGGAAACTTTTGTTTTGAAGGGGTTTTTGCCAATTTCCTGTTGATTTTAGCCAAAGGATGTCAATGGTCAAATTACAGCTAAAAGAGGCAAAAATGACATTTTCTAGGAAACTTTTGTTTTGAAGGGGTTTTTGCCAACTTCCTGTTGATTTTTGCTAAAGGATGTCAATGGTCAAATTACAGCTCAAAGAGGCAAAAATGACATTTTCTAGGAAACTTTTGTTTTGAAGGGGTTTTTGCCAACTTCCTGTTGATTTTTGCTGAAGGATGTCAATGGTCAAATTACAGCTCAAAGAGGCAAAAATGACATTTTCTAGGAAACTTTTGTTTTGAAGGGGTTTTTGCCAACTTCCTGTTGATTTTTGCTAAAGGATGTCAATGGTCAAATTACAGCTCAAAGAGGCAAAAATGACATTTTCTAGGAAACTTTTGTTTTGAAGGGGTTTTTGACAACTTCCTGTTGATTTTTGCTAAAGGATGTCAATGGTCAAATTACAGCTCAAAGAGGCAAAAATGACATTTTCTAGGAAACTTTTGTTTTGAAAGGGTTTTTGCCAACTTCCTGTTGATTTTAGCTAAAGGATGTCAATGGTCAAATTACAGCTCAAAGAGGCAAAAATGACATTTTCTAGGAAACTTTTGTTTTGAAAGGGTTTTTGCCAACTTCCTGTTGATTTTAGCTAAAGGATGTCAATGGTCAAATTACAGCTCAAAGAGGCAAAAATGACATTTTCTAGGAAACTTTTGTTTTGAAGGGGTTTTTGCCAACTTCCTGTTGATTTTTGCTAAAGGATGTCAATGGTCAAATTACAGCTCAAAGAAGCAAAAATGACATTTTCTAGGAAACTTTTGTTTTGAAGGGGTTTTTGCCAACTTCCTGTTGATTTTTGCCAAAGAATGTCAATGGTCAAATTACAGCTCAAAGAGGCAAAAATGATATTTTCTAGGAAACTTTTGTTTTGAAGGGGTTTTTGCCAACTTCCTGTTGATTTTAGCTAAAGGATGTCAATGGTCAAATTACAGCTCAAAGAGGCAAAAATGACATTTTCTAGGAAACTTTTGTTTTGAAGGGGTTTTTGCAACTTCCTGTTGATTTTTGCTAAAGGATGTCAATGGTCAAATTACAGCTCAAAGAGGCGGCGGAATAATAATAATAATTATAATAATAATAATAATAATAAAACCTTAGAAATACAATAGGGTCCTCTGTCTCAAAGGGACATAGATAGGTAATAATATAATAATAATAATAAACTATTAATAATACAAACTGCACTCATGCAAGCAGCAAAACAAAACAAAACCTACACAGTGGCCCAGTGGTTAGAGTGTCCGCCCTCAGATGGATAGGTCGTGAGTTCGAACACCGGTTGTGTCATACCATCCATCCATCCATTTTCTACCGCTTATTTCCTTTTTTAGGGTGGCGGGGGGGGGGGGGGGGGGGGAGCACTGGATCAAAGACTATAAAAATGGGAGCCATTACCCCCCTGCTTGGCACTCAGCATCAAGGCTTGGAATTGGGGGTTAATTCACCAAAAATGATTCCCGGGCGTGGCCACAGCTGCTGCTCACTGCTCCCCTCACCTCCCAGGGGGTGAACAAGGGGATGGGTCGAATGCAGAGGACACATTTCACCACACCTTGTGTGTGTGTGTGATTATCATTGGTTCTTTAACTTTACTTTCACCCTTGATCATGTTTGGGAGGTGAGGGGAGCAGTGAGCACTAGCGGTGGCCACGCCCGGGAATCACTTTGGTGATTTAACCCCCAAATCCAAGCCTTGATGCTGAGTGCCAAGCAGGGAGGTAATGGCTCCCATTTTTA
Source organism: Nerophis ophidion (assembly GCF_033978795.1). Lineage (NCBI taxonomy): Eukaryota > Metazoa > Chordata > Actinopteri > Syngnathiformes > Syngnathidae > Nerophis > Nerophis ophidion. The sequence goes on from NC_084631.1 coordinate 41,602,680, forward strand.
TAGTCTTTGGTATGACTCGGCCGGGGTTTGAACTCACGAACAACCCATCTCAGGGCGGACACTCTAACCACTAGTCCACCGAGCTGTTACCGACTTGTCAGGGGCCACTTAGGCCTGGCGGTCGGTCCAGTCAGACTTTAGGGAACTTGCTGCACTTGTAAACCTTCAGACTAGAGTAAGGCGGACTGAGGCGACTGCAGCCCAGGGAATGAGCGTCCACGCCGCGGGAACAAAAGACGGGAGAAGAATGGCGGCGCTGAAATGTTCCCGCCCCCCCGCTAGCTAATTGACGACTTTGGCGGTTAAAGGAGAGGGCGGCGTAAGTCACCCGCTGAGGAACAGAACGGTCCTTTGTCTCAAGAATTGACTGTGCTGAGGTTCCTCAACTTGGCAAGTTAGCATTCCAGTTGATGCTCACGCTGAAGTACATCGTTGTACGGATCACTTTATGATATCTGCTTCATGTATCTTCCGTGTTGATAGGAGAGGATACAACTTTGGACTTGGGACCTCATCTTAAAACTCATTTGTATACTCTGGCCTTTAAATAGACCCCTTTTTAGACTAGTTGATCTGCCGTTTTTTTTTTTCTTTACTGCTCTGCCGGTGGCCATGGATGAAGTGCTGGCTGTCCAGAGTCGGGACCCAGGGTGGACCACTTACCTGTGTATTGGTTGGGGACATCTCTGCGCTACTGACCCGTCCCCGCTCGGGGTGGTCTCCTGCTGGCCCCACTATGGACTGGACTCTCACTATTATGTTAGATCCACTATGGACTGGACTCTCACTATTATGTTAGATCCACTATGGACTGGACTCTCACTATTATGTTAGATCCACTATGGACTGGACTCTCACTATTATGTTAGATCCACTATGGACTGGACTCACACACTATTATTTTGGAATCACTATGGACTGGACTCTCACACTATTATGTTAGATCCACTACGGACTGGACTTTCACAATATTATGTTAGATCCACTATGGACTGGACTATCACAATATTATGTTAGATCCACTATGGACTGGACTCTCACAATATTATGTTAGATCCACTATGGACTGGACTTTCACAATATTATGTTAGATCCACTATGGACTGGATTCTCACTATTATGTTGGATCCACTATGGACTGGACTTTCACAATATTGTGTTAGATCCACTATGGACTGGACTCTCACGATTATGTTAGATCCACTATGGACTGGACTCTCACTATTATGTTGGATCCACTATGGACTGGACTCTCACACTATTATGTTAGATCTACTATGGATTGGACTCTCACACTATTAAATAAATCCACTATGGACTGGACTCTCACACTATTATGTTAGATCCACTATGGACTGGACTCTCACTATTATGTTAGATCCACTATGGACTGGACTCACACTATTATGTTAGATCCAC
>NC_084631.1:41614098-41639098 GCF_033978795.1 Nerophis ophidion
TTTCAGCTGTAATTTGGCCCCCTTAAAATGCTTCAAAACTCACCAAACTTGGCACACACATCAGGACCGGCGGAAATTGCGATCTAACGAAAAAACTAAACCCCAAAACTCAAAAATGCACTCTAGCGCAATTTTTGAATAAAACACAGAAATAACTGCTCCTAGGAAGAGAAAACAGACAAAACTGCTAGTAACTTCCAGTAGGAATGTTGGATAGACATGAAACAAAAACTTCTATGTAGGTCTCACTTAGACCTAAATTTTAATAATTGACATCCTTCAGCAAAAATCAACAGGAAGTTAAAAATTACCCCTTCAAAATAAAAGTTTTGTAAAAACCCGTCACCTTTTTCAAATGTAAACTCCTCCGAGTGTGTTAGTCGTTTCGGCTTCAAACTCACACAGGAGAGAGATTGAACCTTTCTGATTAAAAGTATAGAACAAAGTTTTATTACTGCTCCGGTTTGGATTTTACGCGCCTTCAAAGAACCCCTGCTCAAAGTTTCCTAAAAAATGTCATTTTTGCCTCTTTGAGCTGTAATTTGACCCCCTTAAAATGCTTCAAAGTGCAAGTTAAAGCTCTGCTATGCAAAGCCAAAGCCATTTATCAACAACATCCAGAAACGCCAATCTGTAATTTGACCCCCTTAACATGCTTCAAAACTAACCAAATTTTACACACACATCAGGACTGGTGAAAATTGCCATCCAATAAAAAAACAAACCCCAACAATGAAAATTGGGTTCTAGCGCCCCCTAAGAAAAAAAACTGACAAAACTGCTTGTAAATTCTGTTAGGAATGTCGTAGAGACATGAAACAAAAAACCTCTATGTAGGTCTGACTTAGACCAGGGCTTGGCAGCGGCCAAAGGCGGACCCGACCAACGCTGCTTGCAGCTTTAATTATTCTTTATTATTATACCGCCGCCTCTTTGAAGTGTAATTTGACCCCCTTAAAGGCCTACTAAAAGCCACTACTAGCGACCACGCAGTCTGATAGTTTATATATCAATGATGAAATATTAACATTGCAACACATGCCAATACGGCCTTTTTAGTTGACTAAATTGCAATTTAAAATTTCCCACGAAATATCCTGTTGAAAACGTCGCGGAATGATGACGCATGCGCATGACGTCACCGATTTGTAGCGGACATGTTCTTCCAAAACCGATTACGCCAATAAGTCGTCTCCTTTAATCGCATAATTCCACAGTATTCTGGACATCTGTGTTGCTGAATCTTTTGCAATTTGTTTAATGAATAATTGAGACGTCAAAGAAGAAAGCTGTTGGTTGCGGCCAGCTTTTAGCAACACAAACACAGCCGGTGTTTCTTTTTTTTATATTCCCGATGGTGATGCTTCACTATGGAACATAGCAGTCAAGCGAACATGGTTCCCTACCACATGTCAACCGGCAGGTTTCGGCGAGACAATTGTGGTAATAAGTCGGCTCTTACCGTAGACATGAGCGGAGCTTGCGTCGTTCCTTGTGCATCTGGCGTGCACAAGCGATCCCTCGGAAAGCTGGCGTGCACATCACTTGTGCACGCCAGCTTTCTGAGGGATCGCTTGTGCACGCCAGTTTTCCCAGACTCTGTATTTAGTTAGCGCAGGCAGCATGAAGCAGGGCTTTTATTGTGAAGATAGGAAATGTGCAGTCGGCCTTTAGAGTTTTGACGGAAGGGACGGCGCGAAAGTCTGTTGAAATAAAAAGTGTTTCTCGCCTTCCTCTCTGTCATTTTTTCATAATAATGAACTGGCAGCAGCCAGCGTCATCTCACAAGACCCTCGGGTGCCGTGAATGTCGATCAAGCAAGCTACGGAATGTTTTTCTTGTAAAGTGTATGGAAGCTGGATGAATGAGATGCCAAAAACCAACCACTTTCATGTGGTATTGTACAGAAAGGACAACTTTTTTTCTCCTCCATTTGAAAATGTGGGCGTTATCATCATTACTGTCTGATTCCAATCAATGCAAGTCATCAGAATCAGGTAATACACCAACTTATATTCTTGTCTTTGTGAAAGAAAGACACATGCTTGTATTATCATTAAACACATTTAACGTGTTTACAAAAAATGTCTCTTTCATAAATAAATAAATATAAATGAGGTAGATCCCCTCGAGTTGGTCAATTGAAAAGTAGCTCGCCTGCAGAAAAGTGTGGGCACCCCTGAGCTAGACGAAGCGGCTGGGGAAAGGGAAGTCTGGGTTTCCCTGCTTAGGCTGTTGCCCCCGCGACCCGACCTCGGATAAGCGGAAGAAGATGGATGGATGGGTGTAATGAATCCAGAATGTATGACATTTTCATGTTTTTAGTTGCATTACAGAAAATAAAGGACTTTATCACAATATTCTAATTATCTGAGACAGTCCTGTACAAATACAAGTGGTCCATTTGAGACTCAGTCGCGGTCTCTCTGGCCATAAAAAGAAGAATATGCCGGCCTTAAATCCCGCAGACGGCTGCGGCGCTGAGGTCAGCACATCTCCGTGACTGATCCGTCCCAGACTATTGATCACGCTAATCAAAAGGAACGCCGGGTATGATAACAAGGATCGTTGCGGCCGACAAATCACGGACAGAGACGAGCCCGGGTCGATTTATACGCCGTCCGCAATCAATCCTTCGCAGCCATTCAGACGCCCACGTTGTCATTGGCAAACAAATGCTTTTTGTGTGAAGATTTGTCTCACCCTAGGTCGGCTGCTCTCGAAATATTGGACTCATTGGAGGAACTCAAGTCAAATGAGGGCCGGGGGGGTTTCCATCCAGCAAATATATGTTGCCCCAACTCAAAAGTTGCACATCCTCGCAACACAAAGGACATGACTTAGTCCAACTCATTTTTAGCAAATAAAGCCACAATTAAATGATTGCAGTAACTAAGACAAATTGATTTACGGTTTTTTCCAGCCCTTTTTCTGTTGACTACTCATTTCAAACCACTTCAACTGTCAAATCTTCTTTTGTTTTCCCCAAATTCCAGGAATTTTGTAATACCATTTCTCTATTAAAATGTTACTACTTCAAGATGGATCCACTATGGACTGGACTCTCACAGTATTATGTTAGATCCACTATGGACTGGACTCTCACAGTATTATGTTAGATCCACTATGGACTGGACTCTCACCATCATGTTAGATCCACTATGGACTGGACTCGCACACTGTTATGTTAGATCCACTATGGACTGGACTCTCACACTATTATGTTAGATCCACTATGGACTGGACTCTCACTATTATGTTAGATCCACTATGGACTGGACTCTCACACTATTATGTTAGATCCACTATGGACTGGACTTTCTCACTATTATGTTAGATCCACTATGGACTGGACTCTCACTATTATGTTAGATCCACTATGGACTGGACTCTCACACTATTATGTTAGATCCACTATGGACTGGACTCTCACTATTATGTTAGATCCACTATGGACTGGACTCTCACTATTATGTTAGATCCACTATGGATTGGACTCTCACTATTATGTTAGATCCACTATGGACTGGACTCTCACTATTATGTTAGATCCACTATGGACTGGACTCTCACACTATTATGTTAGATCCACTATGGACTGGACTCTCACTATTATGTTGGATCCACTATGGACTGGACTCTCGCTATTAGGTTAGATCCACTATGGACTGGACTCTCACTATTATGTTGGATCCACTATGGACTGGACTCTCACACTATTATGTTAGATCCACCATGGACTGGACTCTCTCACTATTATGTTAGATCCACTATGGACTGGACTCTCACACTATTATGTTAGATCCACTATAGACTGGACTCTCACACTATTATGTTAGATCCACTATGGCCTGGACTCTCACTATTATGTTAGATCCACTATGGACTGGACTCTCACTATTATGTTAGATCCACTATGGACTGGACTCTCACACTATTATGTTAGATCCACTATGGACTGGACTCTCACTATTATGTTGGATCCACTATGGACTGGACTCTCGCTATTATGTTAGATCCACTATGGACTGGACTCTCACTATTATGTTGGATCCACTATGGACTGGACTCTCACACTATTATGTTAGATCCACCATGGACTGGACTCTCTCACTATTATGTTAGATCCACTATGGACTGGACTCTCACACTATTATGTTAGATCCACTATAGACTGGACTCTCACACTATTATGTTAGATCCACTATGGCCTGGACTCTCACTATTATGTTAGATCCACTATGGACTGGACTCTCACACTATTATGTTGGATCCACTATGGACTGGACTCTCACACTATTATGTTAGATCCACCATGGACTGGACTCTCACACTATTATGTTAGATCCACTATGGACTGGACTCTCACTATTATGTTAGATCCACTATGGACTGGACTCTCACACTATTATGTTAGATCCACTATGGACTGGACTCTCACTATTATGTTAGATCCTCTATGGACTGGACTCTCACACTATTATGTTAGATCCACTATGGACTGGACTCTCACTATTATGTTAGATCCACTATGGACTGGACTCTCACACTATTATGTTAGATCCACTATGGACTGGACTCTCACACTATTATGTTAGATCCACTATGGACTGGACTCTCACTATTATGTTAGATCCACTATGGACTGGAATCACACACTATTATGTTAGATCCATTATGGACTGGACTCTCACACTATTATGTTAGAGCCACTATGGACTGGACTCTCACACTATTATGTTAGATCCACTATGGACTGGACTCTCACACTATTATGTTAGATCCACTATGGACTGGACTCTCACTAGTATGTTAGATCCACTATGGATTGGACTCTCACTATTATGTTAGATCCACTATGGACTGGACTCTCACTATTATGTTAGATCCACTATGGACTGGACTCTCTCACTATTATGTTAGATCCACTATGGACTGGACTCTCACTATTATGTTAGATCCACTATGGACTGGACTCTCTCACTAATATGTTAGATCCACTATGGACTGGATTCTCACTATTATGTTCGATCCACTATGGACTGGACTCTCACACTATTATGTTAGATCCACTATGGATTGGACTCTCACTATTATGTTAGATCCACTATGGACTGGACTCTCACTATTATGTTAGATCCACTATGGACTGGACTCTCACATTATCATGTTAGATCCACTATGGACTGGACTCTCACACTATTATGTTAGATCCACTATGGACTGGACTCTCACACTATTATGTTAGATCCACTATGGACTGGACTCTCACACTATTATGTTAGATCCACTATGGACTGGACTCCCACAATTATGTTAGATCCACTATGGACTGGACTCTCACTATTATGTTAGATCCACTATGGACTGGACTCTCACTATTATGTTAGATCCACTATGGACTAGACTCTCACATTATCATGTTAGATCCACTATGGATTGGACTCTCACTATTATGTTAGATCCACTATGGACTGGACTCTCACTATTATGTTAGATCCACTATGGACTGGACTCTCACTATTATGTTAGATCCACTATGGACTAGACTCTCACATTATCATGTTAGATCCACTATGGACTGGACTCTCACACTATTATGTTAGATCCACTATGGACTGGACTCTCACTATTATGTTAGATCCACTATGGACTGGACTCTCACACTATTATGTTAGATCCACTATGGACTGGACTTTCTCACTATTATGTTAGATCCACTATGGACTGGACTCTCACTATTATGTTAGATCCACTATGGACTGGACTCTCACACTATTATGTTAGATCCACTATGGACTGGACTCTCACTATTATGTTAGATCCACTATGGACTGGACTCTCACTATTATGTTAGATCCACTATGGATTGGACTCTCACTATTATGTTAGATCCACTATGGACTGGACTCTCACTATTATGTTAGATCCACTATGGACTGGACTCTCACACTATTATGTTAGATCCACTATGGACTGGACTCTCACTATTATGTTGGATCCACTATGGACTGGACTCTCGCTATTATGTTAGATCCACTATGGACTGGACTCTCACTATTATGTTGGATCCACTATGGACTGGACTCTCACACTATTATGTTAGATCCACCATGGACTGGACTCTCTCACTATTATGTTAGATCCACTATGGACTGGACTCTCACACTATTATGTTAGATCCACTATAGACTGGACTCTCACACTATTATGTTAGATCCACTATGGCCTGGACTCTCACTATTATGTTAGATCCACTATGGACTGGACTCTCACTATTATGTTAGATCCACTATGGACTGGACTCTCACACTATTATGTTAGATCCACTATGGACTGGACTCTCACTATTATGTTGGATCCACTATGGACTGGACTCTCGCTATTATGTTAGATCCACTATGGACTGGACTCTCACTATTATGTTGGATCCACTATGGACTGGACTCTCACACTATTATGTTAGATCCACCATGGACTGGACTCTCTCACTATTATGTTAGATCCACTATGGACTGGACTCTCACACTATTATGTTAGATCCACTATAGACTGGACTCTCACACTATTATGTTAGATCCACTATGGCCTGGACTCTCACTATTATGTTAGATCCACTATGGACTGGACTCTCACACTATTATGTTGGATCCACTATGGACTGGACTCTCACACTATTATGTTAGATCCACCATGGACTGGACTCTCACACTATTATGTTAGATCCACTATGGACTGGACTCTCACTATTATGTTAGATCCACTATGGACTGGACTCTCACACTATTATGTTAGATCCACTATGGACTGGACTCTCACTATTATGTTAGATCCTCTATGGACTGGACTCTCACACTATTATGTTAGATCCACTATGGACTGGACTCTCACTATTATGTTAGATCCACTATGGACTGGACTCTCACACTATTATGTTAGATCCACTATGGACTGGACTCTCACTATTATGTTAGATCCACTATGGACTGGAATCACACACTATTATGTTAGATCCATTATGGACTGGACTCTCACACTATTATGTTAGAGCCACTATGGACTGGACTCTCACACTATTATGTTAGATCCACTATGGACTGGACTCTCACACTATTATGTTAGATCCACTATGGACTGGACTCTCACTAGTATGTTAGATCCACTATGGATTGGACTCTCACTATTATGTTAGATCCACTATGGACTGGACTCTCACTATTATGTTAGATCCACTATGGACTGGACTCTCTCACTATTATGTTAGATCCACTATGGACTGGACTCTCACTATTATGTTAGATCCACTATGGACTGGACTCTCTCACTAATATGTTAGATCCACTATGGACTGGATTCTCACTATTATGTTCGATCCACTATGGACTGGACTCTCACACTATTATGTTAGATCCACTATGGATTGGACTCTCACTATTATGTTAGATCCACTATGGACTGGACTCTCACTATTATGTTAGATCCACTATGGACTGGACTCTCACATTATCATGTTAGATCCACTATGGACTGGACTCTCACACTATTATGTTAGATCCACTATGGACTGGACTCTCACACTATTATGTTAGATCCACTATGGACTGGACTCTCACACTATTATGTTAGATCCACTATGGACTGGACTCCCACAATTATGTTAGATCCACTATGGACTGGACTCTCACTATTATGTTAGATCCACTATGGACTGGACTCTCACTATTATGTTAGATCCACTATGGACTAGACTCTCACATTATCATGTTAGATCCACTATGGATTGGACTCTCACTATTATGTTAGATCCACTATGGACTGGACTCTCACTATTATGTTAGATCCACTATGGACTGGACTCTCACTATTATGTTAGATCCACTATGGACTAGACTCTCACATTATCATGTTAGATCCACTATGGACTGGACTCTCACTATTATGTTAGATCCAATATGGACTGGACTCTCACATTATCATGTTAGATCCACTATGGACTGGACTCTCACACTATTATGTTAGAGCCACTATGGACTGGACTCTCACACTATTATGTTAGATCTACTATGGACTGGACTCTCACACTATTATGTTAGATCCACTATGGACTGGACTCTCACACTATTATGTTAGATCCACTATGGACTGGACTCTCACTATTATGTTAGATCCACTCTGGACTGGACTCTCACTATTATGTTTGATCCACTATGGACTTGACTCTCACTATTATGTTAGATCCACTATGGACTGGACTCTCACACTATTATGTTAGATCCACTATGGACTGGACTCTCACACTATTATGTTAGATCCACTATGGACTGGACTCTCACACTATTATGTTGGATCCACTATGGACTGGACTCTCACACTATGATGTTAGATCCACTATGGACTTCACTCTCACACTATTATGTTAGATCCACTATGGACTGGACTCTCACTATTATGTTAGATCCACTATGGACTGGACTCTCACACTATTATGTTAGATCCACTATGGACTGGACTCTCACACTATTATGTTAGATACACAATGGACTGGACTCTCACACTATTATGTTAAATCCACTATGGACTGGACTCTCACTATTATGTTAGATCCACTATGTATTGAACTCTCACACTATTATGTTAGATCCAGTATGGACTGGACTCTCACACTATTATGTTAGATCCACTATGTATTGAACTCTCACACTATTATGTTAGATCCAGTATGTATTGGACTCTGACACTATCATGTTAGATCTTCAGTCCCCTCCAAGGTTTCTCATTGTTATCCCATTGGGTTGAGTTTTTCCTTGCCCTGATGTGGGACCTCAGCCGAGGATGTGGTTGTGGCTTGTGCAGCCCTTTGAGACACTGGTGATTTAGGGCCATATAAGTAAACATTGATTGGTTGATTGACTTCCTGCGGCCCCCAGGTAGAAGACCCCCGGTATGAGTCTAGAACGTGACATACACCATTAAAGCTACAGACACACTCAAAATACTTTTGAACTGTAAATTCCAGCCTCAAGATAGTCACATTTCCAAAAAAAAAAAAAAAAAAAAAAAAAAACTCTCCAAAAACTCCAAATTGTATTTTGAATCCACTCATGCCCATCCCCAGTTGCCGTGGCAACGGCAGGAACGCTCCATCGCCATGCCAACTCCTTGGCCAGAAGCTGCCTTGACATCAGCCAGGGTTTCTTCACCTGATATTTCATGCCACCTTCCTGGCTGTTAGTCTTTTCCTAGAAGGTGTGTAGACACCGAGGCAAGGAAGCAAGGAGGCAAGGAGGCAAGGAGGCAAGGAGGCAAGGAGGCGTCCACCCGCCGTGTTTTCTGCGGTTTCCGAGCAGCTTTGTTTGTGGGGGGAAAGAGGAAGATGCTGCCAGCAGATATGAGGACCAGACAGCTGTAATCTCTCGCTTTGAGCCGCTTACTTGGATCATGGAGGCTCCTTATCTGCCACCGTCTATCTCATACTAACCAAGCATTTGGACTTAGATATCACACCACATGGGGACTATATATATATATATATATATATATATATATATATATATATATATATACACACAGCACTTAGCAATGCTGCTACATGATGCTTCGTGTTTGACTAAAGCTGCATCTGTTTAGCACAAAGGTTCAAAAACGTGCAGATCATCCTCCTTGTGTTCAGGCTCAAAAATGTCCCAAAGAAGTCTTTGCTGTCTCTCATCAAGTCTGCCATGATTAGTAGTCTTGTTGTTGTTGTTGTTGTTGTTGTTGTTGTTGGAGGGAAAAGCAAACGTTGTGAAGCCTCTGTGAAATTAATAAATGAAAATATGTAAATACATGTTATTATGAATGTTACTACATTACATCATGTATATATTCCATGTTATTTTGAATGTTAGTAGATACTACATATATACTTACATCATGTATGTATTACATGTTATTACGAATGTTACTACATGACAAATAAAATACATCATGTATATATTCCATGTTATTATGAATGTTATTACATGACATATATACTTACATCATGTTTATATTACATGTTATGAATGTTATTAAATGACAAATATACATACACAATGTATATATTATGTTATTATGAATGTTGCCAGATACTACATATATACTTACATTATGTATATATTACATGTTATTATGAATGTTATTAGATACTACATATATACTTACATCATGTATATATTACATGTTATTATGAATGTTATTACATGACATATATACTTACGTCATGTATATATTACATGTTATTATGAATGTTACTAGATACTACATATATACTTACATCATGTATATATTACATGTTGTTATGAATGTTATTACATGACATATATACTTACGTCATGTATATATTACATGTTATTATGAATGTTACTAGATACTACATATATACTTACATCATGTATATATTACATGTTATTCTGAATGTTACTAGATACTACATATATACTTACATCATGTAAATATTACACATTATTATGAATGTTATGACATGACATATATACTTACATCATGTATATATTACATATTATGAATGGTACTAGATACTACATATATACTTGCATCATGTATATATTACATGTTATTATGAATGTTACTAGATACTACATATATACTTACATCATGTATATATTACATGTTATTTTGAATGTTACTACATGACATATATACTTACATCATGTATATATTACATGTTATTCTGAATGTTACTAGATACTACATATATACCTACATCATGTATATATTACATTTTATTCTGAATGTTACTAGATACTACATATATACTTACATCATGTATATATTACATGTTATTATGGATGTTGCTAGATACTACATATATACTTACATCATGTATATATTACATGTTATTATGAATGTTGCTAGATACTAGATATATACTTACATCATGTATATATTACATATTATGAATGTTACTACATGACATATATACTTACATCATGTATATATTACATGTTATTATGAATGTTACTAGATACTACATATATACTTACATCATGTATATATTACATGTTGTTATAAATGTTACTGCATAACATATATACTTACATCATGTAGGTAAAACCTTGATGGTAGTAATTGTAAGTTTTTAGAGCACTTCACAGACAGAATAGAGCTACTCCATTTAGCTCCATTTTTAGCTGACTTTTGCTAGTGTTAATTTATGAGTTAGAATGCAATAAAAAAAAAGTGTTCTTGTCTTACATAAGGATTGTCAACAATTGGCATAAAATCGTCTTCCTCTTCCCTAAAGTTGTGTAAAACTCATTGAGCAGTGTGAGAAATTACAAGTCAATATCTGCGGTTCTAGAACATTCCCACCATGTTCTTTTTTTTTTTTGTAGAAAGGAGCAAAGGCGATACATTAGTGATGCATGTTATGACACATTTTCTTCAGGTGTGTGCATCAGTTCAATAGTAGAAGCCGACACAAACAAACAAATATGTCGTTTTAAATGGATTTTAGCCATGTTACTCATTTCTGTCTGAGTGTTTTGAACAATGTAAATATTCTTGCTCAGACACGTACGACATGCTTGTGAAAGGCCCGATATATGGGGCGGGAATTAGCATAACATTAACATAGCACAGAAGAAGGTTATTCCGAGACACGCTGGGAGGGGAGGGGAGGAACGCCCAGGAGAAGACTCTCAGGGTTTTTTGTCCCGGTGTGGAAAAAGGAGAAAGTGGGACACTGTTGTTTCTTTGTGGGATGTTATCTGCTGTCCCATTTCCTGCTAGCTGCATCAGCCCGGCCCGCTTTGGAGCCGCCCCTGTTTATGTTCTCTCACCCCACCCCACACACCTTTGCTGTCTGCTTCGTGAAGGAAAGGCGTGTCCAGTCCCCAAAAGAAGTCAGGGAGTAGACCATGGGTGTCCGTTCTTATCGGCACATTCTAAAGATTACAACGTTACATATAAAAAACTGAAACTGGATCAAATCCCTTCCCAAGAACAGGATCTGGAAATTAAAATGGCCAACTACTTTTTTTTTGACGATTTCCACGTGTAGACATGTTTTGTCTGATATGGTACGTTATGGAGCATGTTAGGGCTGCTGACAGTATAAAAACAATTTTAGAAAATATTGTTGTGACAGTCGCTCGCTGTCATTGCTCGGGTTCAATGGACCACCCAGGAAGGACATGATATGAGCAGGTTTGACTTCTTTATTTTTCAATTAAGCTTGGTTGCAGCTCGGATCGCTTTTCAGCTCCTTCCTCCACTGCTCGTTCCCGATCTGCTTTTCAGCCGCCGTCGTCGTCGTCGTTCTCGTTTTGCGCTCTGTGTTGCTCTCGCTTCTCATGCACTGCGGACTCTCCTCCTCCCTCCCGGATCTCTTCTCCCCTTTTATACAGTGTCAGGAGAAATGTTAATCATTTCCCAGTGTGTGAGCCACGCACCTGAATTCGATTGCGGCACGCCCCGCCTCTCCGCTCCGCAGCATTCTCCACCTCCTTGCCGCCATCTTGGGCAGGGCTGCAGCATGCCCTGCCCAGCCGTCGGCTGCGACTCTCCACAATTGTATACCACAATAATAGGAATAAACAGCACCATTTGCTGCGGTTTACCTGACATATGAAACGTGACACATTTGGGGCACGCACTATTTGCTTTAGCCATCAGATGGCAGCAGAGAGTTGGATATCGCAAAATTTCTTTTTTGGCCATTCCAGCTTTGATCACGTTGCGTTGAGTTTGTGTTTATTTGGAACATACAACATGATGCATCACACATGCATGCATACAACATGATACATCACACATGCATGCATACAACATGATGCATCACACATGCATGCATACAACATGATACATCACACATGCATGCATACAACATGATACATCACACATGCATGCATACAACATGATACATCACACATGCATGCATACAACATGATGCATCACACATGCATGCATACAACATGATGCATCACACATGCATGCATAAAACATTATGCATCACACATGCATGCATACAACATGATACATCACACATGCATGCATACAACATGATGCATCACACATGCATGCATACAACATGATGCATCACACATGCATGCATACAACATGATGCATCACACATGCATGCATACAACATGATACATCACACATGCATGCATACAACATGATACATCACACATGCATGCATACAACATGATACATCACACATGCATGCATACAACATGATACATCACACATGCATGCATACAACATGATACATCACACATGCATGCATACAACATGATACATCACACATGCATGCATACAACATGATGCATCACACATGCATGCATACAACATGATGCATCACACATGCATGCATACAACATGATACATCACACATGCATGCATACAACATGATACATCACACATGCATGCATACAACATGATACATCACACATGCATGCATACAACATGATACATCACACATGCATGCATACAACATGATACATCACACATGCATGCATACAACATGATACATCACACATGCATGCATACAACATGATGCATCACACATGCATGCATACAACATGATGCATCACACATGCATGCATACAACATGATGCATCACACATGCATGCATACAACATGATGCATCACATATGCATGCATACAACATGGCGCATCACACATGCATGCACACATGATGCATCACACATGCATGCATACAACATGATGCATCACACATGCATGCATACAACATGATGCATCACACATGTATGCATGCATACAACATGGTGCATCACACTTGCATGCATACAACATGGCGCATCACACATGCATGCATACAACATGATACATCACACATGCATGCATACAACATGATGCATCACACATGCACGCATACAACAACAAAAAGTCGAACCAACACAAAATGCCAACATAGATGGTCACACAGACCAGAATACAACATAATGACCACCTAACATGATTTGTATGAAATGTAGCACATCATTTACTTATATGACCCAATGCAAACAACCTTCTTGAATCATGGTGCAACCAAAACAAAGCCAAACCAACACAAAATGCAAACAGATATGGTCACACACAACACAAAACAAATGCCATGGTTGGATATACACCCGACATCCACTATAATAATACCAAGTACTAGAGCGTATCTACTCAATACTACTATAGTGACGTCAGTCTTTTTGTCATCACAATTTTTTTTTCTTTTAAAGAAATTCATTTCATGTTTATAAAGTCAGTAAATACGTCCCTGGACACATGAGGACTTTGAATATGACCAATGTGTGATCCTGAAACTACTTGGTATCGGATCGATACCTAAATGTGTAGTATCATCCACAACTAATGTCCAGTATCAAAGAAGAGAAGAATAAGTGATTATTACATTTGAACAGAAGTGTAGATAGAACATGTTAAAACAGACAGATATTAACAGTAAATGAACAAGTAGATTAATAATCCCATTTTTACAGTTTGTCCTTTATGGAATAATAGGTGTATAAATGACACAATATGTTACTGGAGACTAATTAGGAGTCTTTGTTTGTTTACTTACTACTAAAAGACAAGTTGTCTAGTATGTTCAACATTTTATTTAAGGACTAAATTATTCTAAAATTATGACTGCATCGCTGGCCTAAAAACATCCTTTTCAGAAATAAATAAATTTTTCAATATTTGGAATACATTTTTTTTCCTGGGCATCTATTAATAGTATTTTTTATGGGACTTATGCAATATTAGGCCCCTTCAGGTTAACAATTGAACTGAAGAGGCGAGCTATCGGCTAGAAGAGCTAATACAAAGTCTTGTACGTGCTGCAGTCATCAGCATTAATAAAGCCGTATCGTCACATTTTAGCATCTTTCATTCACAATTATTGTCCTATTCACCGCTGGGTTGCCGTGGCGATTAAAAAGATGTTGTTTCCATTGGCAGTCAGCGTAGCGTGGAAATACTAATGATTGGGGACAAATGACGACGTGTGGCAAACAAGACAACAAATACTTCAAATAACACGCCCACTAATTAATTAATAACACACTTCATGTTGATTCATCACAATCTGTCTGCATGAGGGCTTCCTTCCCGACAGCCAATCGTGACGGGACGTTCTCCGGGCTACGGGATCAGAAACTATCTGTGTGGCATTCTTTTCTTTGTCATTTGGGAGCAAAAGCATCGTTTTTTTTTAATGTAAGAATAACATCAAATGTAGAATGTTTGGTTTCTCTTATTGTACATTGTGTCGTGCGGGTTCAATGGACCGCCAAGGAAGGACATCTTGCTTGAGCAGGTTTGACTCTTGTTTATTTTGCAATAAACCCCAATATAGGTCGGGTCATTTTTCAGCACCTTCCTCTACTACTCGTTTGCCGGTCGCTTTTCAGCTGCCGTCGTCGTCGCCTGCTCTCTGTCCCTCTTGCTCTTCACGCGTTGCTGCGGCCTCTCCTCCTCCTGCCTCATTCTTTCCTCCTCTTCCTCTTTTATACACTGAGACGAGATACGTTAATTGTTTCCCGGTGCGCGGGCCACACGACTGATCTCGCTTGTAGCGTCGCTCCTGGCACGCCGTCGTCGTCTCTGCCTCCTCGCCGCCATCTTGGGCCGGGCTTCAGCGTGCCCTGCCGCGCCGTCGGCCCCGCCTCTCCACATACATATACAAAGTAGTGAAGTTGTCAGGTTGTGTAATCAGTAAATAAAAACCGAATACAATGATTTGCAAATTCTTTTCAACTTACAGGACTGTCTCAGAAAATTGGAATATTGTGATAAAGTCCTTTATTTTCCGTAATGCAACTAAAAACATGAAAATGTCATACATTCTGGATTCATTACACATCAACTGAAATATTGCAAGCCTTTTAATATTTTAATATTGCTGATTATCGCATAGAGCTTAAGAAAACTCCAAAATCCTATGTCAAAAAATGTGAATATTTCCTCAGACCAAGTAATGCCTGTGGCATTGCTGAGGTGTTATGGATGCACAGGATGCTTCAATAGCGGCCTTTAGCTCATTTGCATTATTGGGTCTGGTGTCTTTCAGCTTCTTCTTCACAATACCCCACAAATTCTCTATGGGGTTTAGGTCAGGGGAGTTGGCAGGCCAATGGAGGACAGTAAGGCCATGGTCAGTACACCAGTCACTGCTGGTTTTGGCACTGTGGGCAGGTGCCAGATCATGCTGGAAAATGAAATCATCATCTCCATAGAGGTTTTCAACAGATGGAAGCATGTACACAGCTGCATTGACTCTGGACTTGATGAAACACAGTGGACCAAAACCAGCGGCTGACATGGCTCCCCAAACCATTGCTGACTGAGGGAACTTCCGTTGTCTAGAGTTCAGGAGTGGCTTGACCGTGGGAATACGGCTATTGAAGCTGTATCTGTTGAGCACACTGAAAAATCAAAGGAAATGGGGGCAGTTTTGATAATTTTTCGATTTTAAAAACCAATACAATATTTGTACAAAAAATATAAATTTCAGCCTCCACCCAGTCCCCATAGGATTTTGGTCAAAAAATCCTATTCAGTATTATTATTTGTATTATTTTTCAAGTTTTAAATCTGTAGATCAACCTTAGGTCTTTCTGGCAATTTAACATTTTGAAAGATTTAAGTTGTATGCTCTTTTTGTCCAAGAAAAAACCCTGTTTGTTATGGAAAAAACACAAAATATGCAATATTTTCACCCCAATAATATTTCTAAGTGGAATATTTTAGATTATATAAGAATTGGAGCCTTAAAAAGGTCAGTTACTCATAAAGTTAAAAGTTAAAGTACCAATGATTGTCACACACATACTAGATGTGGCGAAATTATTCTCTGCATTTGACCCATTAACCCTTGATCCCCCCCTGGGAGGTGAGGGGAGTAGTGAACAGCAGCAGTGCCGCGCCCGGGAATCCGTTTTGGTGATTTAACCCCCAATTCCAACCCTTAATGCTGAGTGACAAGCAGGGAGGTAATGGCTCCCATTTTTTTATAGTCTTTGGTATGATTCGGCCGGGGATTGAACTCACGACCTACCCACCTCAGAGCGGACACCCTACCCACTAGGTTGATTTTGATTTTATTTTTTTATATTTTTGAGCAATGACACTTAAAAAACAAATCACATTAAAATTATTGGGCTCAAAAAGGGTCCCACTCATTGAAGTGTTTAAAAACATAAATTATATTTTTTTTCTTTACTGTTTACTTTTAACAAAATAATCTCGAGATCACCTTCAGATCGATCCATCAATTATAAACGGTATTGTTGTTTATATCTGGGAAACGCAAAAAAATGCAAAATTTACCCCCCAAAAAATATCTCAAAGTGGAAAATTTAATGTGACATAATTGGAGCCTTGAATAGGTCAATAATTCATAATGACATAGATTTTGATTCATTATTTTTTTTTTTTTAAAGAAACTTGGGTAAACATTGCAACATTTTATTGTTACATTCCACCTGTTTGCTCTTTCATTACACTTTTTATGTTTACATTTTTTTTTCAATCGTATTTTTAAACCGGGCCGTGGGGCCGTTAAAAAAATGACCTGCGGGCCACAAATGGCCCTCGGGCCGCACTCTGGACACCCTTGATGTACAGCTTAAGTTGTTCAACAGTCTCCTGCCTCATATTTCAGCCTTAACACATTTCCAATGTCTGGACTACAGGCAGGCCAGTCTAGTACCCGATACTCTTTTACTACGAAGCCACGCTGTTGTAACACGTGGCTTGGCATCGTCTTGCTGAAATAAGCAGGGGTGTCCATGGCGACAACATATGTTGTTCCAAAATGTTAAGGGGGTTAAATTACAGCTGAAAGAGGTGGCGGTATAATAATAAAACGCTAGAAATTCAATAGGGTCCCTTTGGGACATCGGTCCCTAATAATGGCAACACTTCTTCGTGGAACCATGCTTGGCGGTTCTGCGAGAAGCCAGAACTGACCCTCCTTTGCACGTCTTTGTCCCGCCAGGAAGAGGAACTGCGGCAGAGCGGCGAGGCCAAGTACCAACACCTGAACGAGGACCTGCACGTCCTCATCGAGGTCTTCGCGCCGCCAGCCGAGGCCTACGCCAGGATGGGCCACGCTTTGGAGGAGATCAAGAAGTTCCTCATCCCCGTACGACACAGCCATGACGTTGTTTACTCTCCCCCGCTTATTTTAGATGCTGCCTGCCAAGCTCCGAGCTGATTTGCATCTCGTTAATTATCTGCAGGAACACGGTTGCCGTGGACGACGGGCATACTTTTGTCAATGGAGACCCTGATATTGAAGTGTTGACGTGGGAAGACAAATGGAGGTCTTCATATACATCTATAGCAGTGTTTTTCAACCACTGATACAGAACATCTACTTTGAGACAAGACCTATATTGATACAGTACATCTACTTTGAGACCAGACCTATATTGATACAGTACATCTACTTTGAGACAAGACCTATATTGATACAGTACACCTACTTTGAGACAAGACCTATATTGATACAGTACATCTACTTTGAGACAAGACCTATATTGATACAGTACATCTACTGTGAGACAAGACCTATATTGATACAGTACATCTACTTTGACAGAAGACCTATATTGATACAGTACATCTATTTTGAGACAAGACCTCTATTGATACAGTACATCTACTTTGAGACAAGACCTATATTGATACAGTACATCTACTTTGAGACAAGACCTATGTTGATACAGCACATCTACTTTGAGACAAGACCTATATTGATACAGTACATCTACTTTGAGACAAGACCTATATTGATACAGTACATCTACTTTGAGACAAGAGCTATATTGATACTGTACATCTACTTTGAGACAAGACCTACAGTATATTGATACAGTACATCTACTTTGAGACAAGAGCTATATTGATACTGTACATCTACTTTGAGACAAGACCTATATTGATACAGTACATCTACTTTGAGACAAGACCTATATTGATACAGTACATCTACTTTGAGACAAGACCTATATTGATACAGTACATCTACTTTGAGACAAGACCTATATTGATACAGTACATCTACTTTGAGATAAGACCTATATTGATACAGTACATCTACTTTGAGACAAGACCTGCATTGATACAATACATCTACTTTGAGACAAGACCTATATTGATACAGTACATCTACTTTGAGACAAGACCTATGTTGATACAGTACATCTACTTTAAGACAAGACCCAGATTAATACAGTACATCTACTTTGAGACAAGACCTATACTGATACAGTACATCTACTTTGAGACAAGAGCTATATTGATACTGTACATCTACTTTGAGACAAGACCTATATTGATACAGTACACATACTTTGAGACAAGACCTATATTGATACAGTACATCTACTTTGAGATAAGACCTATATTGATACAGTACATCTACTTTGAGACAAGACCTGCATTGATACAATACATCTACTTTGAGACAAGACCTATATTGATACAGTACATCTACTTTGAGACAAGACCTATATTGATACAGTACACCTACTTTGAGACAAGACCTATATTGATACAGTACATCTACTTTGAGAAAAGACCTATATTGATACAGTACATCTACTTTGAGACAAGACCTATATTGATACAGTACATTTAATTTGAGACAAGACCTATATTGATACAGTACACCTACTTTGAGACAAGACCTATATTGATACAGTACATCTACTTTGAGACAAGACCTATGTTGATACAGTACATCTACTTTAAGACAAGACCTATGTTGATACAGTACATCTAATTTGAGACAAGACCTATGTTGATACAGTACATCTACTTTGGGACAAGACCTATGTTGATACAGTACATCTACTTTGAGACAAGACCTATATTGATACAGTACATCTACTTTGAGACAAGACCTGTATTGATACAGTACATCTACTTTGAGACAAGACCTGTATTGATACAGTACATCTACTTTGAGACAAGACCTATATTGATACAGTACATCTACTTTGAGACAAGACCTATATTGATACAGTACATCTACTTTGAGACAAGACCTATATTGATACAGTACATCTACTGTGAGACAAGACCTATATTGATACAGTACATTTATTTTGAGACAAGACCTATATTGATACAGTACATCTACTTTGAGACAAGACCTATGTTGATACAGTACATCTACTTTGGGACAAGACCTATATTGATACAGTACATTTAATTAGAGACAAGACCTATATTGATACAGTACATCTACTTTGAGACAAGACCTATATTGATACAGTACATCTACTTTGAGACAAGACCTATATTGATACAGTACATCTACTTTGAGACAAGACCTATATTGATACAGTACATCTACTTTGAGACAAGACCTATATTGATACAGTACATCTACTTTGAGACAAGACCTATGTTGATACAGTACATCTACTTTAAGACAAGACCTATGTTGATACAGTACATCTACTTTGAGACAAGACCTATGTTGATACAGTACATCTACTTTGAGACAAGACCTATGTTGATACAGTACATCTACTTTAAGACAAGACCTATGTTGATACAGTACATCTAATTTGAGACAAGACCTATGTTGATACAGTACATCTACTTTGGGACAAGACCTATATTGATACAGTACATTTAATTAGAGACAAGACCTATATTGATACAGTACATCTACTTTGAGACAAGACCTATATTGATACAGTACATCTACTTTGAGAAAAGACCTGTATTGATACAGTACATCTACTTTGAGACAAGACCTATATTGATACAGTACATCTACTTTGAGACAAGACCTATATTGATACAGTACATCTACTTTGAGACAAGACCTATATTGATACAGTACATCTACTTTGAAACAAGACCTATATTGATACTGTAAACCTACTTTGAGACAAGACCTATATTGATACAGTACATCTACTTTGAGACAAGACCTATATTGATACAGTACAACTACTTTGATACAAGACCTATATTGATACAGTACATCTACTTTGAAACAAGACCTATATTGATACTGTAAACCTACTTTGAGACAAGACCTATATTGATACAGTACATCTACTTTGAGACAAGACCTATATTGATACAGTACATCTACTTTGAGACAAGACCTATATTGATACAGTACATCTACTTTGAGACAAGACCTATATTGATACAGTACATCTACTTTGAGACACGACCTATATTGATACAGTACATCTACTTTGAGACAAGACCTATATTGATACAGTACATCTACTTTGAGACACGACCTATATTGATACAGTACATCTACTTTGAGACAAGACCTATATTGATACAGTACATCTACTTTGACACAAGACCTATATTGATACAGTACATCTACTTTGAGACAAGACCTATATTGATACAGTACATCTACTTTGAGATAAGACCTATATTGATACAGTACATCTACTTTGAGACAAGACCTGCATTGATACAATACATCTACTTTGAGACAAGACCTATATTGATACAGTACATCTACTTTGAGACAAGACCTATATTGATACAGTACACCTACTTTGAGACAAGACCTATATTGATACAGTATATCTACTTTGAGAAAAGACCTATATTGATACAGTACATCTACTTTGAGACAAGACCTATATTGATACAGTACATTTAATTTGAGACAAGACCTATATTGATACAGTACACCTACTTTGAGACAAGACCTATATTGATACAGTACATCTACTTTGAGACAAGACCTATGTTGATACAGTACATCTACTTTGAGACAAGACCTATGTTGATACAGTACATCTACTTTAAGACAAGACCTATGTTGATACAGTACATCTAATTTGAGACAAGACCTATGTTGATACAGTACATCTACTTTGGGACAAGACCTATGTTGATACAGTACATCTACTTTGAGACAAGACCTATATTGATACAGTACATCTACTTTGAGACAAGACCTAGATTGATACAGTACATCTACTTTGAGACAAGACCTGTATTGATACAGTACATCTACTTTGAGACAAGACCTATATTGATACAGTACATCTACTTTGAGACAAGACCTATATTGATACAGTACATCTACTTTGAGACAAGACCTATATTGATACAGTACATCTACTGTGAGACAAGACCTATATTGATACAGTACATTTATTTTGAGACAAGACCTATATTGATACAGTACATCTACTTTGAGACAAGACCTATGTTGATACAGTACATCTACTTTGGGACAAGACCTATATTGATACAGTACATTTAATTAGAGACAAGACCTATATTGATACAGTACATCTACTTTGAGACAAGACCTATATTGATACAGTACATCTACTTTGAGACAAGACCTATATTGATACAGTACATCTACTTTGAGACAAGACCTATATTGATACAGTACATCTACTTTGAGACAAGACCTATGTTGATACAGTACATCTACTTTGAGACAAGAC
Organism: Nerophis ophidion; assembly: GCF_033978795.1. Taxonomy (NCBI): domain Eukaryota; kingdom Metazoa; phylum Chordata; class Actinopteri; order Syngnathiformes; family Syngnathidae; genus Nerophis; species Nerophis ophidion. Next base: position 41,636,553 of record NC_084631.1, read on the forward strand.
CTATGTTGATACAGTACATCTACTTTGAGACAAGACCTATGTTGATACAGTACATCTACTTTAAGACAAGACCTTTGTTGATACAGTACATCTACTTTGAGACAAGACCTATATTGATACAGTACATCTACTTTGAAACAAGACCTATATTGATACTGTAAACCTACTTTGAGACAAGACCTATATTGATACAGTACATCTACTTTGAGACAAGACCTATATTGATACAGTACAACTACTTTGATACAAGACCTATATTGATACAGTACATCTACTTTGAGACACGACCTATATTAATACAGTACATCTACTTTGAAACAAGACCTATATTGATACTGTAAACCTACTTTGAGACAAGACCTACAGTATATTGATACAGTACATCTACTTTGAGACAAGACCTATATTGATACAGTACATCTACTTTGAGACAAGACCTATATTGATACAGTACATCTACTTTGAGACAAGACCTATATTGATACAGTACATCTACTTTGAGACACGACCTATATTGATACAGTACATCTACTTTGAGACAAGACCTATATTGATACAGTACATCTACTTTGAGACACGACCTATATTGATACAGTACATCTACTTTGAGACAAGACCTATATTGATACAGTACATCTACTTTGACACAAGACCTATATTGATACAGTACATCTACTTTGAGACAATACCTATATTGATACAGTACATCTACTTTGAGATAAGACCTATATTGATACAGTACATCTACTTTGAGACAAGACCTGCATTGATACAATACATCTACTTTGAGACAAGACCTATATTGATACAGTACATCTACTTTGAGACAAGACCTATATTGATACAGTACACCTACTTTGAGACAAGACCTATATTGATACAGTACATCTACTTTGAGAAAAGACCTATATTGATACAGTACATCTACTTTGAGACAAGACCTATATTGATACAGTACATTTAATTTGAGACAAGACCTATATTGATACAGTACACCTACTTTGAGACAAGACCTATATTGATACAGTACATCTACTTTGAGACAAGACCTATGTTGATACAGTACATCTACTTTGAGACAAGACCTATGTTGATACAGTACATCTACTTTAAGACAAGACCTATGTTGATACAGTACATCTAATTTGAGACAAGACCTATGTTGATACAGTACATCTACTTTGGGACAAGACCTATGTTGATACAGTACATCTACTTTGAGACAAGACCTATATTGATACAGTACATCTACTTTGAGACAAGACCTAGATTGATACAGTACATCTACTTTGAGACAAGACCTGTATTGATACAGTACATCTACTTTGAGACAAGACCTATATTGATACAGTACATCTACTTTGAGACAAGACCTATATTGATACAGTACATCTACTTTGAGACAAGACCTATATTGATACAGTACATCTACTTTGAGACAAGACCTATATTGATACTGTAAACCTACTTTGAGACAAGACCTATATTGATACAGTACATCTACTTTGATACAAGACCTATATTGATACAGTACATCTACTTTGAGACAAGACCTATATTGATACAGTACACCTACTTTGAGACAAGACCTATATTGATACAGTACACCTACTTTGAGACAAGACCTATATTGATACAGTACATCTACTTTGAGACAAGACCTATATTGATACAGTACATCTACTTTGAGACAAGACCTATATTGATACAGTACATCTACTTTGAGACAAGACCTATATTGATACGGTGTGCAGGAGGGGGAACATACTTGATGTTTATGTGTGCAGGAGGAGGAACATACTTGATATTTATGTGTGCAGGAGGAGGAACATACTTGATGTTTATGTGTGTAGGAGGGGGAACATACTTGATGTTTATGTGTGCAGGAGGAGGAACATACTTGATGTTTATGTGTGCAGGAGGGGGAACATACTTGATGTTTATGTGTGCAGGAGGAGGAACTTACTTGATGTTTATGTGTGCGGGAGGAGGAACATACTTGATGTTTATGTGTGCAGGAGGAGGAACATACTTGATGTTTATGTGTGCAGGAGGAGGAACATACTTGATGTTTATGTGTGCAGGAGGAGGAACATACTTGATGTTTATGTGTGCAGGAGGAGGAACATACTTGATGTTTATGTGTGCAGGAGGAGGAACATACTTGATGTTTGTGTGCAGGAGGAGGAACATACTTGATGTTTATGTGTGCAGGAGGAGGAAGATACTTGATGTTTATGTGTGCAGGAGGGGGAACATACTTGATGTTTATGTGTGCAGGAGGAGGAACATACTTGATGTTGATGTGTGCAGTAGGGGGAACATACTTGATGTTTATGTGTGCAGGAGGAGGAACATACTTGATGTTTATGTGTGCAGGAGGAGGAACATACTTGATGTTTATGTGTGCAGGAGGAGGAACATACTTGATGTTTATGTGTGCAGGAGGAGGAACATACTTGATGTTTACGTGTGCAGGAGGGGGAACATACTTGATGTTTACGTGTGCAGGAGGAGGAACATACTTGATGTTTATGTGCGCAGGA
>NC_084631.1:41644098-41661598 GCF_033978795.1 Nerophis ophidion
GATATCATGTGCGATACAAGCAGCCCTGCAGCGTATTTACATGTGTGTGATACCATGTGCGACACAAGCAGTCCTGCAGCGTGTTGACTTGTGTGTGATATCAAGTGCGATACAAGCAGTCCTGCAGCGTGTTTGCTTGTTGTGTGATATCATGTGCGATACAAGCAGTCTTGCAGCGTGTTTGCTTGTGTGATATCATGTGCGATACAAGCAGTCCTGCAGCGTGTTTACTTGTTTGATATCATGTGTGATACATGCAGTCCTGCAGCGTGTTTGCTTGTGTGATATCATGTGCGATACAAGCAGCCCTGCAGCGTATTTACATGTGTGTGATACCATGTGCGACACAGTCCTGCAGCGTGTTGACTTGTGTGTGATATCATGTGCGATACAAGCAGTCTTGCAGAATGTTTGCTTGTTGTGTGATATCATGTGCGATACAAGGTCTTGCAGCGTGTTTACTTGTGTGATTTCATGCGCGATACAAGCAGTCCTGCAGCGTGTTTGCTTGTTGTGTGATATCATGTGCGATACAAGCAGTCTTGCAGCGTGTTTACTTCTGTTTGATATCATGTGCGATACAAGCAGTCCTGCAGCGTGTTTACTTGTGTGTGATATCATGTGTGATACAAGCAGTCCTCGAGCGTTTGCTTGTGTGATATCATGTGCGATACAAGCAGTCCTGCAGCGTGTTTACTTGTGTGATGTCATGTGCAATACAAGAAGTCCTACAGCAGTTTTAGTTGTGTGTGATATCATGTGTGATACAAGCAGTCCTGCAGCGTGTTTGTGTGTGATGTCATGTGCGATACAAGAAGTCCTGCAGCAGTTTTAGTTGTGTGTGATATCATGTGTGATACAAGCAGTCCTGCAGTGTGTTTACTTGAAAAAGCGTCTACAATTGTTTACCGACTGAAACAATTCCAACACCAACCAATTCAGCTCATTCAGGACATTGATGCTATTAATCATTTTCAAAAAAACCCGCTTTTCCCCAAATTCCCAAATTTCCAGGAAGTTCCAAATGAAATGACTGGGACATTTTTCGAAGTTGCACAATTCCCACATTTTTCGACCTATTCAAACCATTCCCACATCAACACAGTCAATTCATCTTGAAAACTCTCACAACCATTTTCCCACATTCGACAAATTTCCAGGAATTCCTCGTTTGAATAGGTCGAAAATTGTGGGAATTATACAAGTTGGAAAAATATCCCATTCGTGTCAATTGGAACTTCATAGAAATTTGGGAAAAAGCGGGATTTTGGGGAAAATGCTTAATAGCATGAATGTTCTGATGAGCTGAATTGGTTGGTGTTGGAATTGTTTAAATCAGTCAAAAATTTTAGATGTTTTTTAAGTGACGAATGGTATTATGGAAATTCTGGAAACACGGGAATTTTTCAAGTTCTTAAACCAACTTTTGTGGGTTTTTTTTGTCCTGATTTAGAGGAATGTTTTGACTGTGGAACGGTTGAAGTGGGTTGAAAAATGACAAAGGAAAGAAGGCTAGAAAAAAACAGTTAATTCCTGGAAATTTGTTGAATGTGGAAAAATGGTTGTCTGAATTTTCAAGATGAATTGACTGTGTTGATGTGGGAATGGTTTGAAAAGGTCAAAAAATGCAGGAGTCCCATTCATTTCAAGGGAACTTTTGGGAATTTTGGGAAAAAGCGGGATTTTTTTGAAAATGATTAATAGCATCAACGTCCTGAATGAGCTGAATTGGTTGGTGTTGGAATTGTGTAAATCAGTCAACGTTTGTTGAAGTTTTTTAATTGATTAATGGTATTATGGAATTTGGGGAAAACCGGGAATTTTTGTAGTTCTTAAACCAACTTTTGTGGGGTTTTTTGTCCTGATTTAGAGGAATGTTTCGACTGTGGAACGGTTGAAGTGGGTTGAAAAATGACAAAGGAAAGAAGGCTAGAAAAAAAACAGTTAACTCCTGGAAATTTGTCGAATGTGGAAAAATGGTTGTGAGAATTTTCAAGATGAATTGACTGTGTTGATGTGGGAATGGTTTGAAAAGGTTGAAAAATGTGGGACTTGTGCAACTTGGAAAAAAGTCCCAGTCATTTAGAAATTTGGGGAAAATGATGAATAGCATGAATGTCCTGAATGAGCTGAATTGGTTGTTGTTGGAATTGTTTAAGTCGGTAAAAAATTGTAGAATTTTTTTAATTAATGAATGGTATTATGGAATTTTGGAAAAAACAGGATTTTTTCAAGTTTTTAAACCGACTTTTGTTGTTTTTTGTCCTCATTCAGCGGAAGGTTTTGACAGTGGAACGGTTGAAGTGGGTTGAAACATGTGAAAGGACTAAAAAAGGTTGGAAATAAGGCTAGAAAAAAACAGGAATTCCTGGAAATTTGTTGAATGTGGAAAAATGGTTGTGAGAATTTTCAGGATGAATTGACTGTGTTGATGTGGGAATGGTTTGAATAGGTCGAAAAATGTGGGAATTGTGCAAGTTGGAAAAATATCCCATTCATGTCAATTGGAACTTCCTGGAAATTTGGGAAAAAGCGGGATTTTGGGGAAAATGCTTAATAGCATGAATGTCCTGATGAGCTGAATTGGTTGGTGTTGGAATTGTTTAAATCGGTCAAAAATTGTAGAAGTTTTTTAAGTGATGAATGGTTTTATGGAAATTCTGGAAACACGGGAATTTTTCAAGTTCTTAAACCAACTTTTGTGTTCTTTTTGTCCTGATTTAGGAGGAATGTTTTGACAGTGGAACGGTTGAAGTGGGTTGAAAAATGACGAAGGAAATAAGGCTAGAAAAAAACAGGAATTCCTGGAAATTTGTTGAATGTGGAAAAATGGTTGTCAGAATTTTCAAGATGAATTGACTGTGTTGATGTGGGAATGGTTTGAATAGGTCGAAAAATGCAGGAGTCCCATTCATTTCAAGGGAACTTTTGGGAATTTGGGGAAAAAGCGGGATTTTTTTGAAAATGATTAATAGCATCAACGTCCTGAGTGAGCTGAATTGGTTGGTGCTGGAATTGTTTAAGTCGGTAAAAAACTGTAGAGTTTTTTTAATTGAAATATTATGGAATTTTGGAAAAAACTGGATTTTTTCAAGTTTTTAAACCGACTTTTGTTGTTTTTTGTCCTCATTCAGCGGAAGGTTTTGACAGTGGAACGGTTGAAGTGGGTTGAAACATGTGAAAGGACTAAAAAAGGTTGGAAATAAGGCTAGAAAAAAACAGGAATTCCTGGAAATTTGTTGAATGTGGAAAAATGGTTGTCAGAATTTTCAAGATGAATTGACTGTGTTGATGTGGGAATGGTTTGAATAGGTCGAAAAATGTGGGACTTGTGCAACTTGGAAAAAAGTCCCAGTCATTTAGAAATTTGGGGAAAATGATGAATAGCATGAATGTCCTGAATGAGCTGAATTGGTTGGTGTTGGAATTGTTTAAGTCGGTAAAAAATTGTAGAATTTTTTTAATTGATAAATGGTATTATGGAATTTTGGAAAAAACAGGATTTTTTCCAGTTTTTAAACCGACTTTTGTTGTTTTTTGTCCTCATTCAGCGGAAGGTTTTGACAGTAAAACGGTTGAAGTGGGTTGAAACATGTGAAAGGACTAAAAAAGGTTGGAAATAAGGCTAGAAAAAAACAGGAATTCCTGGAAATTTGTTGAATGTGGAAAAATGGTTGTCAGAATTTTCAGGATGAATTGAATGTGTTGATGTGGGAATGGTTTGAATAGGTCGAAAAATGTGGGAATTGTGCAAGTTGGAAAAATATCCCATTCATGTCAATTGGAACTTCCTGGAAATTTGGGAAAAAGCGGGATTTTGGGGAAAATGCTTAATAGCATGAATGTCCTGATGAGCTGAATTGGTTGGTGTTGGAATTGTTTAAATCGGTCAAAAATTGTAGAAGTTTTTTAAGTGATGAATGGTTTTATGGAAATTCTGGAAACACGGGAATTTTTCAAGTTCTTAAACCAACTTTTGTGTTCTTTTTGTCCTGATTTAGGAGGAATGTTTTGACAGTGGAACGGTTGAAGTGGGTTGAAAAATGACGAAGGAAATAAGGCTAGAAAAAAACAGGAATTCCTGGAAATTTGTTGAATGTGGAAAAATGGTTGTCAGAATTTTCAAGATGAATTGACTGTGTTGATGTGGGAATGGTTTGAATAGGTCGAAAAATGCAGGAGTCCCATTCATTTCAAGGGAACTTTTGGGAATTTGGGGAAAAAGCGGGATTTTTTTGAAAATGATTAATAGCATCAACGTCCTGAGTGAGCTGAATTGGTTGGTGCTGGAATTGTTTAAGTCGGTAAAAAACTGTAGAGTTTTTTTAATTGAAATATTATGGAATTTTGGAAAAAACTGGATTTTTTCAAGTTTTTAAACCGACTTTTGTTGTTTTTTGTCCTCATTCAGCGGAAGGTTTTGACAGTGGAACAGTTGAAGTGGGTTGAAACATGTGAAAGGACTAAAAAAGGTTGGAAATAAGGCTAGAAAAAAACAGGAATTCCTGGAAATTTGTTGAATGTGGAAAAATGGTTGTCAGAATTTTCAAGATGAATTGACTGTGTTGATGTGGGAATGGTTTGAATAGGTCGAAAAATGTGGGACTTGTGCAACTTGGAAAAAAGTCCCAGTCATTTAGAAATTTGGGGAAAATGATGAATAGCATGAATGTCCTGAATGAGCTGAATTGGTTGGTGTTGGAATTGTTTAAGTCGGTAAAAAATTGTAGAATTTTTTTAATTGATAAATGGTATTATGGAATTTTGGAAAAAACAGGATTTTTTCCAGTTTTTAAACCGACTTTTGTTGTTTTTTGTCCTCATTCAGCGGAAGGTTTTGACAGTAAAACAGTTGAAGTGGGTTGAAACATGTGAAAGGACTAAAAAAGGTTGGAAATAAGGCTAGAAAAAAACAGGAATTCCTGGAAATTTGTTGAATGTGGAAAAATGGTTGTCAGAATTTTCAGGATGAATTGAATGTGTTGATGTGGGAATGGTTTGAATAGGTTGAAAAATGTGGAAATTATGCAAGTTGGAAAAATGTCCCAGTCATGTCAATTGGAACTTCCTGGAAATTTGGGAAAAAGCGGGATTTTTTGAGAAATGCTTAATAGCATGAATGTCCTGATGAGCTGAATTGGTTGGTGTTGGAATTCTTTAAATCGGTCAAAAATTGTAGAAGTTTTTTAAGTGATGAACGGTATTATGGAAATTCTGGAAACACGGGAATTTTTCAAGTTCTTAAACCAACTTTTGTGGGGTTTTTTGTCCTGATTTAGAGGAATGTTTTGACTGTGGAACGGTTGAAGTGGGTTGAAAAATGACAAAGGAAAGAAGGCTAGAAAAAAACAGTTAACTCCTGAAAATTTGTTGAATGTGGAAAAATGGTTGTCAGAATTTTCAAGATGAATTGAATGTGTTGATGTGGGAATGGTTTGAAAAGGTCGAAAAATGTGGGAATTGTGCAACTTGGAAAAATGTCCCAGTCATTTAGAAATTTGGGGAAAAGCGGGTTTTTTGGGGGGAAAATGATTAATAGCATAAATGTCCTGAATGAGCTGAATTGGTTGGTGTTGGAATTGTTTAAGTCGGTAAAAAATTTCAGAATTTTTTAAATTGATAAATGGTATTATGGAATTTTGGAAAAAACTGGGTTTTTTCAAGTTTTTAAACCGACTTTTGTTGTTTTTTGTCCTCATTCAGCGGAAGGTTTTGACAGTAAAACGGTTGAAGTGGGTTGAAACATGTGAAAGGACTAAAAAAGGTTGGAAATAAGGCTAGAAAAAAACAGGAATTCCTGGAAATTTGTTGAATGTGGAAAAATGGTTGTCAGAATTTTCAAGATGAATTGAATGTGTTGATGTGGGAATGGTTTGAATAGGTGGAAAAATGTGGGAATTGTGCAACTTGGAAAAATGTCCCAGTCATTTAGAAATTTGGGGAAAAGCGGGTTTTTTTGGGGGAAAATGATGAATAGCATGAATGTCCTGAATGAGCTGAATTGGTTGGTGTTGGAATTGTTTAAGTCGGTAAAAAATTGTAGAATTTTTTTAAATTGATATATTATGGAATTTTGGAAAAAAATGGATTTTTCCAAGTTTTTAAACCGACTTTTGGTGTTTTTTGTCCTCATTCAGCGGAAGGTTTTGACAGTGGAACGGTTGAAGTGGGTTGAAACATGTGAAAGGACTAAAAAAGGTTGGAAATAAGGCTAGAAAAAAACAGGAATTCCTGGAAATGTGTTGAATGTGGAAAAATGGTTGTGAGAATTTTCAGGATGAATTGACTGTGTTGATGTGGGAATGGTTTGAATAGGTCGAAAAATGTGGAAATTATGCAAGTTGGAAAAATATCCCATTCATGTCAATTGGAACTTCCTGGAAATTTGGGGGAAAAGCGGGATTTTTGGGAAAATGCTTAATAGCATGAATGTCCTGATGAGCTGAATTGGTTGGTGTTGGAATTGTTTAAATCGGTCAAAAATTGTACAAGTTTTTTAAGTGATGAATGGTTTTATGGAAATTCTGGAAACACGGGAATTTTTCAAGTTCTTAAACCAACTTTTGTGTTCTTTTTGTCCTGATTTAGAGGAATGTTTTGACAGTGGAACGGTTGAAGTGGGTTGAAAAATGACAAAGGAAATAAGGCTAGAAAAAAACAGGAATTCCTGGAAATGTGTTGAATGTGGAAAAATGGTTGTGAGAATTTCCAAGATGAATTGAATGTGTTGATGTGGGAATGGTTTGAAAAGGTTGAAAAATGCAGGAGTCCCATTCATTTCAAGGGAACTTTTGGGAATTTGGGGAAAAAGCGGGATTTTTTTGAAAATGATTAATAGCATCAACGTCCTGAATGAGCTGAATTGGTTGGTGTTGGAATTGTGTAAATCAGTCAACGTTTGTTGAAGTTTTTTAATTGATTAATGGTATTATGGAATTTTGGGAAAACCGGGAATTTTTGTAGTTCTTAAACCAACTTTTGTGGGTTTTTTTGTCCTGATTAGGAGGAATGTTTTGACAGTGGAACGGTTGAAGTGAGTTGAAAAATGACAAAGGAAAGAAGGCTAGAAAAAAACAGTTAACTCCTGGAAATTTATTGAATGTGGAAAAATGGTTGTCAGAATTTTCAAGATGAATTGATTGTGTTGATGTGGGAATGGTTTGAAAAGGTCGAAAAATGTGGGAATTGTGCAACTTGGAAAAAAGTCCCAGTCATTTAGAAATTTGGGGAAAATGATGAATAGCATGAATGTCCTGAATGAGCTGAATTGGTTGTTGTTGGAATTGTTTAAGTCGGTAAAAAACTGTAGAATTTTTTTAATTGATAAATGGTATTATGGAATTTTGGAAAAAACTGGATTTTTTCAAGTTTTTAAACCGACTTTTGTTGTTTTTTGTCCTCATTCAGCGGAAGGTTTTGACAGTGGAACGGTTGAAGTGGGTTGAAACATGTGAAAGGACTAAAAAAGGTTGGAAATAAGGCTAGAAAAAAACAGGAATTCCTGGAAATTTGTTGAATGTGGAAAAATGGTTGTCAGAATTTTCAAGATGAATTGAATGTGTTGATGTGGGAATGGTTTGAATAGGTCGAAAAATGTGGAAATTATGCAAGTTGGAAAAATATCCCATTCATGTGAATTGGAACTTCCTGGAAATTTGGGAAAAAGCGTGATTTTTGGGGGGAAAATTATTAATAGCATGAATGTCCTGATGAGCTGAATTGGTTGGTGTTGGAATTGTTTAAATCAGTCAAAAATTTTAGAAGTTTTTTAAGTGATGAATGGTATTATGGAAATTCTGAAAACATGGGAATTTTTCAAGTTCTTAAACCAACTTTTGTGTTCTTTTTGTCCTGATTTAGAGGAATGTTTTGACAGTGGAACGGTTGAAGTGAGTTGAAAAATGACAAAGGAAAGAAGGCTAGAAAAAAACAGGAATTCCTGGAAATATGTTGAATGTGGAAAAATGGTTGTCAGAATTTTCAAGATGAATTGACTGTGTTGATGTGGGAATGGTTTGAAAAGGTTGAAAAATGCAGGAGTCCCATTCATTTCAAGGGAACCTTTGGGAATTTGGGGAAAAAGCGGGATTTTTTTGAAAATGCTTAATAGCATCAACGTCCTGAATGAGCTGAATTGGTTGGTGTTGGAATTGTGTAAATCAGTCAACGTTTGTTGAAGTTTTTTAATTGATTAATGGTATTATGGAATTTTGGGAAAACCGGGAATTTTTGTAGTTCTTAAACCAACTTTTGTGGGGGTTTTCGTCCTGATTTAGAGGAACGTTTGACTGTGGAACGGTTGAAGTGAGTTGAAAACTGACAAAGGAAAGAAGGCTAGAAAAAAACAGTTAACTCCTGGAAATTTGTCGAATGTGGAAAAATGGTTGTGAGAATTTTCAAGATGAATTGACTGTGTTGATGTGGGAATGGTTTGAATAGATCGAAAAATGTGGGAATTGTGCAACTTGGAAAAATGTCCCAGTCATTTAGAAATTTGGGGAAAATGATGAATAGCATGAATGTCCTGAATGAGCTGAATTGGTTGGTGTTGGAATTGTTTCAGTCGGTAAAAAATTTCAGAATTTTTTAAATTGATAAATGGTATTATAGAATTTTGGAAAAAACAGGATTTTTTCAAGTTTTTAAACCGACTTTTGTTGTTTTTTGTCCTCATTTCAGCGGAAGGTTTTGACAGTAAAATGGTTGAAGTGGGTTGAAACATGTGAAAGGACTAAAAAAGGTTGGAAAGAAGGCTAGAAAAAAACAGTTAACTCCTGGAAATTTGTTGAATGTGGAAAAATGGTTGTCAGAATTTTCAGGATGAATTGAATGTGTTGATGTGGGAATGGTTTGAATAGGTCGAAAAATGTGGGAATTATGCAAGTTGGAAAAATATCCCATTCATGTCAATTGGAACTTCCTGGAAATTTGGGAAAAAGCAGGATTTTTTGAAAAATGCTTAATAGCATGAATGTCCTGATGAGCTGAATTGGTTGGTGTTGGAATTGTTTCAGTCGGTAAAAAATTTCAGAATTATTTAAATTGATAAATGGTATTATGGAATTTTGGAAAAAACAGGATTTTTTTCAAGTTTTTAAACCGACTTTTGTTGTTTTTTGTCCTCATTCAGCGGAAGGTTTTGACAGTAAAACGGTTGAAGTGGGTTGAAACATGTGAAAGGACTAAAAAAGGTTGGAAATAAGGCTAGAAAAAAACCGGAATTCCTGGAAATGTGTTGAATGTGGAAAAATGGTTGTCAGAATTTTCAGGATGAATTGAATGTGTTGATGTGGGAATGGTTTGAATAGGTCGAAAAATGTGGGAATTATGCAAGTTGGAAAAATATCCCATTCATGTCAATTGGAACTTCCTGGAAATTTGGGAAAAAGCGGGATTTTTGGGAAAATGCTTAATAGCATGAATGTCCTGATGAGCTGAATTGGTTGGTGTTGGAATTGTTTTAAATCAGTCAAAAATTTTAGATGTTTTTTAAGTGACGAATGGTATTATGGAAATTCTGGAAACACGGGAATTTTTCAAGTTCTTAAACCAACTTTTGTGTTCTTTTTGTCCTGATTAGGAGGAATGTTTTGACTGTGGAACGGTTGAAGTGGGTTGAAAAATGACAAAGGAAAGAAGGCTAGAAAAAAACAGTTAACTCCTGGAAATTTGTTGAATGTCGAAAAATGGTTGTCAGAATTTTCAAGATGAATTGACTGTGTTGATGTGGGAATGGTTTGAATAGGTCGAAAAATGTGGGAATTGTGCAACTTGGAAAAAAGTCCCAGTCATTTAGAAATTTGGGGAAAATGATGAATAGCATGAATGTCCTGAATGAGCTGAATTGGTTGGTGTTGGAATTGTTTAAGTCGGTAAAAAATTTCAGAATTTTTTAAATTGATAAATGGTATTATGGAATTTTGGAAAAAACAGGATTTTTTCAAGTTTTTAAACCGACTTTTGTTGTTTTTTGTCCTCATTCAGCGGAAGGTTTTGACAGTAAAACGGTTGAAGTGGGTTGAAACATGTGAAAGGACTAAAAAAGGTTGGAAATAAGGCTAGAAAAAAACAGGAATTCCTGGAAATGTGTTGAATGTGGAAAAATGGTTGTCTGAATTTTCAAGATGAATTGAATGTGTTGATGTGGGAATGGTTTGAATAGGTCGAAAAATGTGGGGAATTGTACAAGTTGGAAAAATATCCCATTCATGTCAATTTGAACTTCCTGGAAATTTGGAAAAAAGCGGGATTTTGGGAAAATGCTTAATAGCATGAATGTCCTGATGAGCTGAATTGGTTGGTGTTGGAATTGTTTAAATCAGTCAAAAATTTTAGATGTTTTTTAAGTGACGAACGGTATTATGGAAATTCTGGAAACACGGGAATTTTTCAAGTTCTTAAACCAACTTTTGTGTTCTTTTTGTCCTGATTTAGGAGGAATGTTTTGACAGTGGAACGGTTGAAGTGAGTTGAAAAATGACAAAGGAAAGAAGGCTAGAAAAAAACAGGAATTCCTGGAAATTTGTTGAATGTGGAAAAATGGTTGTCTGAATTTTCAAGATGAATTGACTGTGTTGATGTGGGAATGGTTTGAAAAGGTCGAAAAATGCAGGAGTCCCATTCATTTCAAGGGAACTTTTGGGAATTTTGGGAAAAAGCGGGATTTTTTTGAAAATGATTAATAGCATCAACGTCCTGAATGAGCTGAATTGGTTGGTGTTGGAATTGTGTAAATCAGTCAACGTTTGTTGAAGTTTTTTAATTGATTAATGGTATTATGGAATTTTGGGAAAACCGGGAATTTTTGTAGTTCTTAAACCAACTTTTGTGGGGTTTTTTGTCCTGATTTAGAGGAATGTTTCGACTGTGGAACGGTTGAAGTGGGTTGAAAAATGACAAAGGAAAGAAGGCTAGAAAAAAACAGGAATTCCTGGAAATGTGTTGAATGTGGAAAAATGGTTGTGAGAATTTTCAAGATGAATTGACTGTGTTGATGTGGGAATGGTTTGAAAAGGTTGAAAAATGTAGGAATTGTGCAACTTGGAAAAATGTCAAAGTCATTTAGAAATTTGGAGAAAAGCGGGTTTTTGGGGGGAAATTATTAATAACATGAATGTCCTGAATGAGCTGAATTGGTTGGTGTTTGGAATTGTTTAAGTCGGTAAAAAACTGTAGAATTTTTTTAATTGATATATTATGGAATTTTGGAAAAAACAGGATTTTTTCAAGTTTTTAAACCGACTTTTGTTGTTTTTTGTCCTCATTCAGCGGAAGGTTTTGACAGTAAAACGGTTGAAGTGGGTTGAAACATGTGAAAGGACTAAAAAAGGTTGGAAATAAGGCTAGAAAAAAACAGGAATTCCTGGAAATTTGTTGAATGTGGAAAAATGGTTGTCAGAATTTTCAGGATGAATTGACTGTGTTGATGTGGGAATGGTTTGAATAGGTCGAAAAATGTGGGAATTATGCAAGTTGGAAAAATGTCCCAGTCATGTCAATTGGAACTTCCTGGAAATTTGGGAAAAAGCGGGATTTTTGGGAAAATGCTTAATAGCATGAATGTCCTGATGAGCTGAATTGGTTGGTGTTGGAATTGTTTAAATCAGTCAAAAATTTTAGATGTTTTTTAAGTGATGAATGGTATTATGGAAATTCTGGAAACACGGGAATTTTTCAAGTTCTTAAACCAACTTTTGTGTTCTTTTTGTCCTGATTAGGAGGAATGTTTTGACTGTGGAACGGTTGAAGTGGGTTGAAAAATGACAAAGGAAAGAAGGCTAGAAAAAAACAGTTAACTCCTGGAAATTTGTTGAATGTGGAAAAATGGTTGTCAGAATTTTCAAGATGAATTGATTGTGTTGATGTGGGAATGGTTTGAAAAGGTTGAAAAATGCAGGAGTCCCATTCATTTCAAGGGAACCTTTGGAATTTGGGGAAAAAGCGGGATTTTTTTGAAAATGCTTAATAGCATCAACGTCCTGAATGAGCTGAATTGGTTAGTGCTGGAATTGTGTAAATCAGTCAACGTTTGTTGAAGTTTTTTAATTGATTAATGGTATTATGGAATTTTGGGAAAAACCGGGAATTTTTGTAGTTCTTAAACCAACTTTTGTGGGGTTTTTTGTCCTGATTTAGAGGAATGTTTTGACTGTGGAACGGTTGAAGTGGGTTGAAAACTGACAAAGAAAGAAGGCTAGAAAAAAACAGGAATTCCTGGAAATGTGTTGAATGTGGAAAAATGGTTGTCTGAATTTTCAAGATGAATTGACTGTGTTGATGTGGGAATGGTTTGAATAGGTCGAAAAATTAGGGAATTATGCAAGTTGGAAAAGTCCCAGTCATTTAGAAATTTGGGGAAAATGATTAATAGCATGAATGTCCTGAATGAGCTGAATTGGTTGTTGTTGGAATTGTTTAAGTCGGTAAAAAATTGTAGAATTTTTTTTTAATTGATAAATGGTATTATGGAATTTTGGAAAAAACAGGATTTTTTCAAGTTTTTAAACCGACTTTTGTTGTTTTTTGTCCTCATTCAGCGGAAGGTTTTGACAGTGGAACGGTTGAAGTGGGTTGAAACATGTGAAAGGACTAAAAAAGGTTGGAAATAAGGCTAGAAAAAAACAGGAATTCCTGGAAATGTGTTGAATGTGGAAAAATGGTTGTCTGAATTTTCAAGATGAATTGAATGTGTTGATGTGGGAATGGTTTGAATAGGTTGAAAAATGTGGGAATTGTACAAGTTGGAAAAATATCCCATTCATATCAATTGGAACTTCCTGGAAATTTGGGAAAAAGCGGGATTTTTGGGAAAATGCTTAATAGCATGAATGTCCTGATGAGCTGAATTGGTTGGTGTTGGAATTGTTTAAATCAGTCAAAAATTTTAGATGTTTTTTAAGTGATGAATGGTACTATGGAAATTCTGAAACACGGGAATTTTTCAAGTTCTTAAACCAACTTTTGTGTTCTTTTTGTCCTGATTTAGAGGAATGTTTTGACTGTGGAACGGTTGAAGTGGGTTGAAAAATGACAAAGGAAAGAAGGCTAGAAAAAATCAGGAATTCCTGGAAATTTGTTGAATGTGGAAAAATGGTTGTGAGAGTTTTCAAGATGAATTGACTGTGTTGATGTGGGAATGGTTTGAAAAGGTTGAAAAATGTAGGAATTGTGCAACTTTGAAAAATGTCAAAGTCATTTAGAAATTTGGAGAAAAGCGGGTTTTTGGGGGTAAATTATTAATAACATGAATGTCCTGAATGAGCTGAATTGGTTGGTGTTGGAATTGTTTCAGTCGGTAAAAAATTTCAGAATTTTTTAAATTGATAAATGGTATTATGGAATTTTGGAAAAAACTGGGTTTTTTCAAGTTTTTAAACCGACTTTTGTTGTTTTTTGTCCTCATTCAGCGGAAGGTTTTGACAGTAAAAGGGTTTGAAGTGGGTTGAAACATGTGAAAGGACTAAAAAGGTTGGAAATAAGGCTAGAAAAAAACAGGAATTCCTGGAAATTTGTTGAATGTGGAAAAATGGTTGTGAGAATTTTCAAGATGAATTGAATGTGTTGATGTGGGAATGGTTGAATAGGTCGAAAAATGTGGGAATTGTGCAAGTTGGAAAAATATCCCGTCATGTCAATTGGAACTTCCTGGAAATTTGGGAAAAAGCGGGATTTTTTGAGAAATGCTTAATAGCATGAATGTCCTGATGAGCTGAATTGGTTGGTGTTGGAATTGTTTAAATCGGTCAATAATTGTAGAAGTTTTTCAAGTGATGAATGGTATTATGGAAATTCTGGAAACACGGGAATTTTTCAAGTTCTTAAACCAACTTTTGTGTTCTTTTTGTCCTGATTAGGAGGAATGTTTTGACAGTGGAACGGTTGAAGTGGGTTGAAAAATGACAAAGGAAATAAGGCTAGAAAAAAACAGAGAATTCCTGGAAATTTGTTGAATGTGGAAAAATGGTTGTCAGAATTTTCAGGATGAATTGAATGTGTTGATGTGGGAATGGTTTGAAAAGGTCGAAAAATGTGGGAATTGTGCAACTTGGAAAAAAGTCCCAGTCATTTAGAAATTTGGGGAAAATGATGAATAGCATGAATGTCCTGAATGAGCTGAATTGGTTGTTGTTGGAATTGTTTAAGTCGGTAAAAAATTGTAGAATTTTTTTAATTGATGAATGGTATTATGGAATTTTGGAAAAAACAGGATTTTTTCAAGTTTTTAAACCGACTTTTGTTGTTTTTTGTCCTCATTCAGCGGAAGGTTTTGACAGTAAAAGGGTTGAAGTGGGTTGAAACATGTGAAAGGACTAAAAAAGGTTGGAAATAAGGCTAGAAAAAAACAGGAATTCCTGGAAATGTGTTGAATGTGGAAAAATGGTTGTCTGAATTTTCAGGATGAATTGAATGTGTTGATGTGGGAATGGTTTGAATAGGTCGAAAAATGTGGGAATTGTGCAAGTTGGAAAAATATCCCATTCATGTCAATTGGAACTTCCTGGAAATTTGGGGGAAAAGCAGGATTTTTGGGAAAATGCTTAATAGCATGAATGTCCTGATGAGCTGAATTGGTTGGTGTTGGAATTGTTTAAATCAGTCAAAAATTTTAGATGTTTTTTAAGTGATGAATGGTATTATGGAAATTCTGGAAACACAGGAATTTTTCAAGTTCTTAAACCAACTTTTGTGTTCTTTTTGTCCTGATTTAGAGGAATGTTTTGACAGTGGAACGGTTGAAGTGAGTTGAAAACTGACAAAGGAAAGAAGGCTAGAAAAAAAATGAATTCCTGGAAATTTGTTGAATGTGGAAAAATGGTTGTCAGAATTTTCAAGATGAATTGACTGTGTTGATGTGGGAATGGTTTGAATAGGTCGAAAAATGCAGGAGTCCCATTCATTTCAAGGGAACCTTTGGGAATTTGGGGGAAAAGCGGGATTTTTGGAAAAATGCTTAATAGCATGAATGTCCTGATGAGCTGAATTGGTTGGTGTTGGAATTGTTTAAATCAGTCAAAAATTGTAGAAGTTTTTCAAGTGATGAATGGTATTATGGAAATTATGGAAACGGTAATTTTTCAAGTTCTTAAACCAACTTTTGTGTTCTTTTTGTCCTGATTTAGAGGAATGTTTTGACAGTGGAACGGTTGAAGTGAGTTGAAAACTGACAAAGGAAAGAAGGCTAGAAAAAAACAGTTAACTCCTGGAAATGTGTTGAATGTGGAAAAATGGTTGTCAGAATTTTCAGGATGAATTGACTGTGTTGATGTGGGAATGGTTTGAATAGATCGAAAAATGTGGGAATTATGCAAGTTGGAAAAAAGTCCCAGTCATTTAGAAATTTGGGGAAAATGATTAATAGCATGAATGTCCTGAATGAGCTGAATTGGTTGGTGTTGGAATTGTTTAAGTCGGTAAAAAATTGTAGAATTTTTTTAATTGATGAATGGTATTATGGAATTTTGGAAAAAACAGGATTTTTTCAAGTTTTTAAACGACTTTTGTTGTTTTTTGTCCTCATTCAGCGGAAGGTTTTGACAGTGGAACGGTTGAAGTGGGGTTGAAACATGTGAAAGGACTAAAAAAGGTTGGAAATAAGGCTAGAAAAAAACAGGAATTCCTGGAAATATGTTGAATGTGGAAAAATGGTTGTCAGAATTTTCAAGATGAATTGAATGTGTTGATGTGGGAATGGTTTGAATAGGTCGAAAAATGTGGGGAATTGTACAAGTTGGAAAAATATCCCATTCATATCAATTGGAACTTCCTGGAAATTTGGGGGAAAAGCGGATTTTTGGGAAAATGCTTAATAGCATGAATGTCCTGATGAGCTGAATTGGTTGGTGTTGGAATTGTTTAAATCAGTCAAAAATTTTAGATGTTTTTTAAGTGATGAATGGTATTATGGAAATTCTGGAAACACGGGAATTTTTCAAGTTCTTAAAACCAACTTTTGTGTTCTTTTTGTCCTGATTTAGAGGAATGTTTTGACAGTGGAACGGTTGAAGTGGGTTGAAAAATGACAAAGGAAAGAAGGCTAGAAAAAAACAGGAATTCCTGGAAATGTGTTGAATGTGGAAAAATGGTTGTCAGAATTTTCAAGATGAATTGACTGTGTTGATGTGGGAATGGTTTGAAAAGGTTGAAAAATGCAGGAGTCCCATTCATTTCAAGGGAACTTTTGGGAATTTGGGGAAAAAGCGGGATTTTTTGAAAATGATTAATAGCATCAACGTCCTGAATGAGCTGAATTGGTTGGTGTTGGAATTGTGTAAATCGGTCAACGTTTGTTGAAGTTTTTTAATTGATTAATGGTATTATGGAATTTTGGGAAAACCGGGAATTTTTGTAGTTCTTAAACCAACTTTTGTGGGGGTTTTCGTCCTGATTTAGAGGAACATTTTGACTGTGGAACGGTTGAAGTGAGTTGAAAACTGACAAAGGAAAGAAGGCTAGAAAAAAACAGTTAACTCCTGGAAATTTGTTGAATGTGGAAAAATGGTTGTGAGAATTTTCAAGATGAATTGACTGTGTTGATGTGGGAATGGTTTGAAAAGGTTGAAAAATGTGGGAATTGTGCAACTTGGAAAAATGTCACAGTCATTTAGAAATTTGGGGAAAAGCGGGTTTTTGGGGGGGAAAATTATTAATAACATGAATGTCCTGAATGAGCTGAATTGGTTGGTGTTGGAATTGTTTAAGTCGGTAAAAAACTGTAGAATTTTTTTAATTGATATATTATGGAATTTTGGAAAAAACAGGATTTTTTCAAGTTTTTAAACCGACTTTTGTTGTTTTTTGTCCTCATTCAGCGGAAGGTTTTGACAGTGGAACGGTTGAAGTGGGTTGAAACATGTGAAAGGACTAAAAAAGGTTGGAAATAAGGCTAGAAAAAAACAGGAATTCCTGGAAATGTGTTGAATGTGGAAAAATGGTTGTCTGAATTTTCAGGATGAATTGAATGTGTTGATGTGGGAATGGTTTGAAAAGGTTGAAAAATGTGGGGATTGTGCAAGTTGGAAAAATGTCCCAGTCATTTCATTTGGAACTTCCTGGAAATTTGGGAATTTGGGGAAAAGTGGGGTTTTTTGGGGAAAATGATCAATAGCATGAATGTCCTGAATGAGTTGAAATGGTTGGTGTTGGAATTGTTTTAAGTCGGTGAAAAATTGTAGAAGTTTTTTCATTGATAAGTGGCATTATGGAATTATGGAAGTTTTTAACACCAACCAACTCAACTCATTCATGATATTCATGCTATTAATAATTTTCCAAAATATCCTATATTTTATATATATATATATATATATATATATATATATATATATATGTAATAATAGAGAAAGCTGTAAAAGAATCCAGGTGATTCTACCAAAATAAAAGCATGAGTGCAGTGATAACTAAGCACATGTGACGGCTTTACTGCGAGGTTGCAATTGAAATGCGTGGAGGTTGTAGCCAATGACTCCTGACCAGCTGTTAGCCATCATTGTGGCGATGTAAA
>NC_084631.1:41669098-41674098 GCF_033978795.1 Nerophis ophidion
TAGTGTCTTTGGTGGCCTCTGAGGCCGCCCCTTATCTTTGAACAACACGCCTCTTAGCCCTCGTCTGGCATACCAATGACGGAGTCGCCCAGGGAGAGACTCTCTGCATGCAGTAACAATCCACTGTCACTAATCCTGTCTGCCGCACAGCAGTATCGCACCATTGTGACGTTTCCGGCGACAAGGATAGCAGACATCTCCTTCCGCTGCTTTTCACCCTCTCACTTCAAACGGCTTCTTCAACAGTCCACCTTTGCTGGGGTTAATGCTTGTGGAGAGACTAATAAATGATATTAAAGGTTAATACCGTATTTCCTTGAATTGCCGCCAGGTATATAGTATGCGCCTGCCTAGAATTACTGCCGGGTCAAACTCCTTTCGCAAAATAATTAGCGCATGCTTAGCATTACCGCCGGTTCAGGATTAACGCCGGGTCAAACTCCTTTCGAGAAATATTATTTTTATTAGCGCATGTCTAGAATTTCCTCCGGGTCAAACTCGTCACGTCACGAGTGACACTTCACCTGTCATCATTTTCAAAATGGAGGAGGCCGATTTCAATCAAGCGCATGCTTAGCATTACCGCCGGTTCAGGATTAACGCCGGGTCAAACTCCTTTCGAGAAATATTATTTTTATTAGCGCATGTCTAGAATTTCCTCCGGGTCAAACTCGTCACGTCACGAGTGACACTTCACCCGTCATCATTTTCAAAATGGAGGAGGCCGATTTCAATCAAGCGCATGCTTAGCATTACCGCCGGTTCAGGATTAACGCCGGGTCAAACTCCTTTCGCGAAATATTATTTTTATTAGCGCATGTCTAGAATTTCCTCCGGGTCAAACTCGTCACGTCACGAGTGACACTTCACCTGTCATCATTTTCAAAATGGAGGAGGCTGATTTCAATCAAGCGCATGCTTAGCATTACCGCCGGTTCAGGATTAAAGCCGGGTCAAACTCCTTTCGCGAAATATTATTTTTATTAGCGCATGTCTAGAATTTCCTCCGGGTCAAACTCGTCACGTCACGAGTGACACTTCACCTGTCATCATTTTCAGAATGGAGAAGCTGATTTCAATCATTTGAAATCGCATAAAGGGAAGAATATTTAGAGCTATTCAGTAGGATTTAAGGTCCGAACTATTGAATATGCTAAAAAGAACAGTAAGCAGCTATGTTTTATTAATATACCGTAGCTGCGTGTGTCAAATGTGAGTCATTAAATGACGCCCGCCTCCTGGTGGTAGAGGGCGCTAGTGATCCTACTTGCGACTACAGTTAGACCCGCTCGACATCCATTGCTTTCGGTCCCCTACAGGGGGCGGGGGTGCCCACATCTGAGGTCCTCTCCAAGTTTTCTCATAGTCAGCATTGTCACTGGCGTCCCACTGGATGTGAATTCTCCCTGCCCACTTGGTGTGAGTTTTCCTTGCCCTTTTGTGGGTTCTTCCGAGGATGTTGTAGTCGTAATGATTTGTGCAGTCCTTTGAGACATTTGTGATTTGGGGCTATATAAATAAACATTGATTGATTGATTGATACTCGGCTGCAGAAGAAGTGACAACAAGCAGTGATCGTCTATTTTTTTCCTCTCGCTTGCACTTTTAACATGGAGGATTACATATGTAAAATAAAACAGTTTTCTAAACTGGACTTTCAATCGAAGCAGGAGGTAATAAAGGAAGATCTCCATCGAGACAGAGAGACTTTTAAAACTGAAGAAAGATAAGGAAGACTTTTATAAACAAGTTATCCATGCTTTTGATCAGAAGGAGCTGCGCATGGACTTCATTTATAAGTAAAGGTAAGACCATAATAAGTTTTTTTTTTTTTATTAAATGTGCTTTTCATGATGGTATCCTTACATCACACTCAAATTTATAAGCGCAGGCCTAAATTTACCGCATGCCTTTGGTAAGCGCCGGAGTGAGAAGAGGTTTTAAATTCATTAGCGTATTTACTGTGCTGTAAAGATCAACTTTATGCTTTTAAACCTATGTGTGCGTTAAGGCTGCATAGTTTAAAAAAGAAATAAAAATTGAGATATTGCTACAAAAAAAAGTATGTTTTTTAAGTCAGGGGTGTCCAAGATCACGACTCGTGGATCAAGTGCGGCTCGCCAGGGTTTTAAGTTTGGCCTGCGAGACGTCATGGGCTTATTAAGGAATCTGGCACGCCGAGTGTTTCCAAATTCATTTTTAATATCTGACAGATTGTGGACGATGTGAAAGTATCAGGTCAATGATTGTTAGATTTACTATGTGTATATGTATTTATGGCGGACTTGCCTGGGACTTTAAGATGGGCGGGGCTCATATTTGCCAACCCTCTCGGATTTTCCAGGAGACTACTGAGGTTCAGCGCCTCTCCGAAAAACCTCCCAGGACAAATTTTCTCCCGAAAAGCTCCCGAAATTCAGGCGGACCTGGAGGCCACGCCCCCTCCAGCTCAATGCGTACATCCTGTTTTCACGTCCGCTTTCCCACAATATAAACAGCGTGCCTGCCCATGACGTTATAACTGTAGAATGATCGAGGGCGAGTTCTTGGTTTCTTATGTTCGTTTATTGTTAGGAAGTTTCATTAACGTCCTCCCAGCGCGGCAACAACACACAACAACAGCAGTCACGTTTTCGTCTACCGTGAAGCAGTTCGCCTGCCGTAAACAGCAATGTTGTGACACTCTTAAACAGGACAATACTGCCATCCACTGTAGGTTTCGGGCCATGCTAGGGAGAGATGGAAGATTCCAGACTCTACTTCAGCATGGTTAGAAAAATAGTGACAGATAATAAAACAAGGATGGACAATTCAACCCTTAACTCAACAATGAGTAGATGAGTGTTATGTGTGTGTATATGTGTAAATAAATGAACACTGAAATTCAAGTATTTTTCTTATATATATATATATATATATATATATATATATATATAAATGAAATACTTGACTTGTTAAATTCTAGCTGTAAATATACTTCTCCCCTCCTATGTAGTTCTGCGCATATGTGTAATGTGTGACTCAAACAGAGCGCCTGTGTTTTATGTTTTTTTAGTATGCTTGTCCATGAACCATTTAAAACATTATATGACATAAATTAATGGTGATGATAAAATGTAATGCTAAAATTAATAAGTTAGGGTAAAATCAGAGTGATTGATAATATATCGTATTATGGTTGACAACATGGTTCAGTTGATGAATTAATGTCTATTATTTTCATTATGATGATTAAAGATTTTATGTTCATGTTTACTTTTAGGTTACAACCTGCTGCTGCTGCAATAGTACTAAATAAAATTAAAGCTGCAAGCAGCGTTGGTCGGGTCCGCCTCTGGTTGCTGCCGCCGCTTCTCAAACCCTGATCTTAGTCAGACCTACATAGAGGTTTTTGTTTCATGTCTCTACAACATTCCTAACAGAAGTTACAAGCAGTTTTGCCTGGGTATTTTCCTAGGGGGCGTTAGAGCGCAATTTTGATTTTTGGAGTTTGGTTTTTTTATCAGATGGCAATTTTTGCCAGTCCTGATGTGTGTGTAAAATTTGGTGAGTTTTGAATTATGTTAAGGGGGTGAAATTATAGATCGGCGATTCTGGATGTTGTTGATAAATGGCTTTCGCTTGGCATAGTAGAGCTTTAACTTGCACTTTGAAGCATTTTAAGGGGGTCAGATTACAGCTCAAAGAGGTAAAAATGACATTTTTTTAGGAAACTTTGCGTCCTGCTGCTGCTGCAATAGTACTAAATAAAACTAAAGCTGCAAGCAGCGTTGGTCGGGTCCGCCTTTGGTTGCTGCCGCCGCTTCTCAAACCCTGATCTTAGTCAGACCTACATAGAGGTTTTTGTTTCATGTCTCTACAACATTCCTAACAGAAGTTACAAGCAGTTTTGCCTGGGTATTTTCCTAGGGGGCGTTAGAGCGCAATTTTGATTCTTGGAGTTTGGTTTTTTATCAGATGGCAATTTTTGCCAGTCCTGATGTGTGTGTAAAATTTGGTGAGTTTTGAATTATGTTAAGGGGGTGAAATTATAGATCGGCGATTCTGGATGTTGTTGATAAATGGCTTTCGCTTGGCATAGGAGAGCTTTAACTTGCACTTTGAAGCATTTTAAGGGGGTCAGATTACAGCTCAAAGAGGAAACTTTGCGTCCTGCTGCTGCTGCAATAGTACTAAATAAAACAAGCAAAGAGTGCACAGCGAGTATTTCCTTTCATGCTGAGTGTCTCCCTCCATTCAGAGGGCCGATATAGAAAAAACTGAACGATGATACAGATCTTTTGTTTATAGATCTATATCGCTCTGGAATAACCTGCCTCCAATTCTCACCGGCATTGAACGTAAACAGGTTTTTAAAATAGAAACTATTTTATCTGAGTAGGTAAATTAGTTTGCTTGTTGATGATTTGTGTTTTGTTTTGTTTTGTGTGGTTATATTTATATGGTAATTAATATTCTGTGACTGTAAATTCTTGGCTTGTTGATGCTTTTATTTGTTTTTATATTGTGTATTTATAATTATAGGCTTTTACTTGTATTGAGCATGAGGGCGCCAGGAAGACTAGTGGGTTGTCGTGGCAACCAGCTAATGGGGATCCTTAACAAAAATCCCAAAAATGTAATCATCCATCCATCCATTTTCTACCGCTTATTCCCTTTCGGGGTTGCGGGGGGCGCTGGCGCCTATCTCAGCTACAATCGGGCGGAAGGCAGGGTACACCCTGGACAAGTCGCCACCTCATCGCAGGGCATCAAATGACCCCTAATCGTGCTTTGAAGGGAATAAAAACTTGTGGCCAATACAACTAAAGTATTGATAGTTTTTGTTCATTCAGCCATTTTGATGATTAGAATTCAGGCCAAAAAAGATACGATGAGAGAGAGAGAGAGAGAGAGAGAGAGAGATCCAATAATGGCTCTTTTGCCGATATTCCGATACTGTCCAACTCTTAATTACCGATTCCGATATCAAACGATAGCGATATATACAGCGGTGGAAT
>NC_084631.1:41679098-41764098 GCF_033978795.1 Nerophis ophidion
CAGGGAGGGACAGGCGTGTCCCGATTGGCAACCCAGGGAGGGACTGGCGTGTCTTAATTGGCAACCCAGAAAAGGACAGGCGTGTCCCGATTGGCAACCCAGAAAAGGACAGGCATGTCACGATTGGCAACCCAGGGAGGGACAGGCGTGTCGCCATTGGCAACCCAGAAAAGGGACAGGCGTGTCGCCATTGGCAACCCAGGGAGGGACAGGCGTGTCCCGATTGGCAACCCAGGGAGGGACTGGCGTGTCTTAATTGGCAACCCAGAAAAGGACAGGCGTGTCCCGATTGGCAACCCAGAAAAGGACAGGCATGTCACGATTGGCAACCCAGGGAGGGACAGGCGTGTCGCCATTGGCAACCCAGAAAAGGGACAGGCGTGTCGCCATTGGCAACCCAGGGAGGGACAGGCGTGTCCCGATTGGCAACCCAGGGAGGGACAGGTGTGTTGCGATTGGCAACCAGGGGTGGGACAGGCGTGTCGCCATTGGCAACCCAGAAAAGGACAGGCGTGTCCCAATTGACAACCCAGGGAGGGACAGGCGTGTCGCCATTGGCAACCCAGAAAAGGACAGGCGTGTCCCAATTGACAACCCAGGGAGGGACAGGTGTGTTGCGATTGGCAACCAGGGGTGGGACAGGCGTGTCGCCATTGGCAACCCAGGGAGGGACAGGTGTGTCCCGATTGGCAACCCAGGGAGGGACAGGTGTGTTGCGATTGGCAACCAGGGGTGGGACAGGCGTGTCGCCATTGGCAACCCAGAAAAGGACAGGCGTGTCCTTATTGGCAACCCGGGGAGGGACAGGTGTGTCCCGATTGGCAACCCAAAGAGTGACAGGCGTGTCCCGATTGGCAACCCAGGGAGGGACAGGCGTGTTGCCATTGGCAACCCAGAAAAGGACAGGCGTGTCCCGATTGGCAACCCAGAGAGGGACAGGTGTGTTGCGATTGGCAACCAGGGGTGGGACAGGCGTGTCGCCATTGGCAACCCAGAAAAGGACAGGCGTGTCCCAATTGACAACCCAGGGAGGGACAGGCGTGTCCCGATTGGCAACCCAGGGAGGGACAGGTGTGTTGCGATTGGCAACCAGGGGTGGGACAGGCGTGTCGCCATTGGCAACCCAGAAAAGGACAGGCGTGTCCCAATTGACAACCCAGGGAGGGACAGGCGTGTCCCGATTGGCAACCCAGGGAGGGACAGGCGTGTCCCGATTGGCAACCCAGGGAGGGACAGGCGTGTCCTTATTGGCAACCCAGGGAGGGACAGGCGTGTCCTTATTGGCAACCCGGGGAGGGACAGGTGTGTCCCGATTGGCAACCCAAAGAGTGACAGGCGTGTCCCGATTGGCAACCCAGGGAGGGACAGGCGTGTCGCCATTGGCAACCCGGGGAGGGACAGGCGTGTCCCGATTGGCAACCCAGGGAGGGACAGGCGTGTTGCAATTGGCAACCCAGAAAAGGACGGACGTGTCACCATTGGCAACCCGGGGAGGGACATGTGTGTCCCGATTGGCAACCCAGGGAGGGACAGGTGTGTCCCGATTGGCAACCCAGGGAGGGACAGGCGTGTTGCAATTGGCAACCCAGAAAAGGACAGACGTGTCACCATTGGCAACCCGGGGAGGGACATGTGTGTCCCGATTGGCAACCCAGGGAGGGAAAGGCGTGTCCTGATTGGCAACCCGGGGAGGGACAGGTGTGTCGCCATTGGCAACCCAGGGAGGGACAGGCGTGTCCTTATTGGCAACCCAGGGAGGGACAGGCGTGTCCTTATTGGCAACCCGGGGAGGGACAGGTGTGTCCCGATTGGCAACCCAAAGAGTGACAGGCGTGTCCCGATTGGCAACCCAGGGAGGGACAGGCGTGTTGCCATTGGCAACCCAGAAAAGGACAGGCGTGTCCCGATTGGCAACCCAGGGAGGGACAGGCGTGTCCCGATTGGCAACCCAGAAAAGGACAGGCGTGTCACAATTGGCAACCCAGGGAGGGACAGGCGTGTCCCGATTGGCAACCCAGGGAGGGACAGGTGTGTTGCGATTGGCAACCAGGGGTGGGACAGGCGTGTCGCCATTGGCAACCCAGAAAAGGACAGGCGTGTCACAATTGGCAACCCAGGGAGGGACAAGGTGTGTCCCGATTGGCAACCCAGGGAAGGACAGGCTGTCGCCATTGGCAACCCAGAAAAGGACAGGCGTGTCCCGATTGGCAACCCAGGGAGGGACAGGTGTGTCGCCATTGGCAACCCAGGGAGGGACAGGTGTGTCGCCATTGGCAACCCAAGGAGGGACAGGTGTGTCGCCATTGGCAACCCAGAAAAGGACAGGCGTGTCCCGATTGGCAACCCAGGGAGGGACAGGCGTGTCCCGATTGGCAACCCAGGGACAGATGATTGGCAACCCAGGGAGGGACAGGCGTGTTGTGATTGGCAATCAGGATGCTTTGCATGCCAGCCTTGGATCATTGGCAACCCAGAAAAGGACATGCGTGTCACCATTGGCAACCCAGGGAGGGACAGGCGTGTTGCCATTGGCAACCAGGGGTGGGACAGGCGTGTCGCCATTGGCAACCCAGAAAAGGACAGGCGTGTCACAATTGACAACCCAGGGAGGGACAGGCGTGTCCCGATTGGCAACCCAGGGAGGGACAGGCGTGTCCCGATTGGCAACCCAGGGACAGATGATTGGCAACCCAGGGAGGGACAGGCGTGTTGTGATTGGCAATCAGGATGCTTTGCATGCCAGCCTTGGATCATTGGCAACCCAGAAAAGGACAGGCGTGTCGCCATTGGCAACCCAGGGACAGATGATTGGCAACCCAGGGAGGGACAGGCGTGTCGCCATTGGCAACCCAGGGACAGAGAATTGGCAACCCAGGGAGGGACAGGTGTGTCCCGATTGGCAACCCAGGGAGGGACAGGCGTGTTGCAATTGGCAACCCAGAAAAGGACAGACGTGTCACCATTGGCAACCCGGGGAGGGACATGTGTGTCCCGATTGGCAACCCAGGGAGGGAAAGGCGTGTCCTGATTGGCAACCCGGGGAGGGACAGGTGTGTCGCCATTGGC
The DNA here is from genome assembly GCF_033978795.1 of Nerophis ophidion. NCBI lineage: Eukaryota > Metazoa > Chordata > Actinopteri > Syngnathiformes > Syngnathidae > Nerophis > Nerophis ophidion. The sequence goes on from NC_084631.1 coordinate 41,682,165, forward strand.
AACCCAGGGAGGGACAGGCGTGTCCTTATTGGCAACCCAGGGAGGGACAGGCGTGTCCTTATTGGCAACCCGGGGAGGGACAGGTGTGTCCCGATTGGCAACCCAAAGAGTGACAGGCGTGTCCCGATTGGCAACCCAGGGAGGGACAGGCGTGTTGCCATTGGCAACCCAGAAAAGGACAGGCGTGTCCCGATTGGCAACCCAGGGAGGGACAGGCGTGTCCCGATTGGCAACCCAGAAAAGGACAGGCGTGTCACAATTGGCAACCCAGGGAGGGACAGGCGTGTCCCGATTGGCAACCCAGGGAGGGACAGGTGTGTTGCGATTGGCAACCAGGGGTGGGACAGGCGTGTCGCCATTGGCAACCCAGAAAAGGACAGGCGTGTCCTTATTGGCAACCCGGGGAGGGACAGGTGTGTCCCGATTGGCAACCCAAAGAGTGACAGGCGTGTCCCGATTGGCAACCCAGGGAGGGACAGGCGTGTTGCCATTGGCAACCCAGAAAAGGACAGGCGTGTCCCGATTGGCAACCCAGAGAGGGACAGGTGTGTTGCGATTGGCAACCAGGGGTGGGACAGGCGTGTCGCCATTGGCAACCCAGAAAAGGACAGGCGTGTCCCAATTGACAACCCAGGGAGGGACAGGCGTGTCCCGATTGGCAACCCAGGGAGGGACAGGTGTGTTGCGATTGGCAACCAGGGGTGGGACAGGCGTGTCGCCATTGGCAACCCAGAAAAGGACAGGCGTGTCCCAATTGACAACCCAGGGAGGGACAGGCGTGTCCCGATTGGCAACCCAGGGAGGGACAGGCGTGTCCCGATTGGCAACCCAGGGAGGGACAGGCGTGTCCTTATTGGCAACCCAGGGAGGGACAGGCGTGTCCTTATTGGCAACCCGGGGAGGGACAGGTGTGTCCCGATTGGCAACCCAAAGAGTGACAGGCGTGTCCCGATTGGCAACCCAGGGAGGGACAGGCGTGTCGCCATTGGCAACCCGGGGAGGGACAGGCGTGTCCCGATTGGCAACCCAGGGAGGGACAGGCGTGTTGCAATTGGCAACCCAGAAAAGGACGGACGTGTCACCATTGGCAACCCGGGGAGGGACATGTGTGTCCCGATTGGCAACCCAGGGAGGGACAGGTGTGTCCCGATTGGCAACCCAGGGAGGGACAGGCGTGTTGCAATTGGCAACCCAGAAAAGGACAGACGTGTCACCATTGGCAACCCGGGGAGGGACATGTGTGTCCCGATTGGCAACCCAGGGAGGGAAAGGCGTGTCCTGATTGGCAACCCGGGGAGGGACAGGTGTGTCGCCATTGGCAACCCAGGGAGGGACAGGCGTGTCCTTATTGGCAACCCAGGGAGGGACAGGCGTGTCCTTATTGGCAACCCGGGGAGGGACAGGTGTGTCCCGATTGGCAACCCAAAGAGTGACAGGCGTGTCCCGATTGGCAACCCAGGGAGGGACAGGCGTGTTGCCATTGGCAACCCAGAAAAGGACAGGCGTGTCCCGATTGGCAACCCAGGGAGGGACAGGCGTGTCCCGATTGGCAACCCAGAAAAGGACAGGCGTGTCACAATTGGCAACCCAGGGAGGGACAGGCGTGTCCCGATTGGCAACCCAGGGAGGGACAGGTGTGTTGCGATTGGCAACCAGGGGTGGGACAGGCGTGTCGCCATTGGCAACCCAGAAAAGGACAGGCGTGTCACAATTGGCAACCCAGGGAGGGACAAGGTGTGTCCCGATTGGCAACCCAGGGAAGGACAGGCTGTCGCCATTGGCAACCCAGAAAAGGACAGGCGTGTCCCGATTGGCAACCCAGGGAGGGACAGGTGTGTCGCCATTGGCAACCCAGGGAGGGACAGGTGTGTCGCCATTGGCAACCCAAGGAGGGACAGGTGTGTCGCCATTGGCAACCCAGAAAAGGACAGGCGTGTCCCGATTGGCAACCCAGGGAGGGACAGGCGTGTCCCGATTGGCAACCCAGGGACAGATGATTGGCAACCCAGGGAGGGACAGGCGTGTTGTGATTGGCAATCAGGATGCTTTGCATGCCAGCCTTGGATCATTGGCAACCCAGAAAAGGACATGCGTGTCACCATTGGCAACCCAGGGAGGGACAGGCGTGTTGCCATTGGCAACCAGGGGTGGGACAGGCGTGTCGCCATTGGCAACCCAGAAAAGGACAGGCGTGTCACAATTGACAACCCAGGGAGGGACAGGCGTGTCCCGATTGGCAACCCAGGGAGGGACAGGCGTGTCCCGATTGGCAACCCAGGGACAGATGATTGGCAACCCAGGGAGGGACAGGCGTGTTGTGATTGGCAATCAGGATGCTTTGCATGCCAGCCTTGGATCATTGGCAACCCAGAAAAGGACAGGCGTGTCGCCATTGGCAACCCAGGGACAGATGATTGGCAACCCAGGGAGGGACAGGCGTGTCGCCATTGGCAACCCAGGGACAGAGAATTGGCAACCCAGGGAGGGACAGGTGTGTCCCGATTGGCAACCCAGGGAGGGACAGGCGTGTCCTGATTGGCAACCCGAAAAAGGACAGGCGTGTCGCCATTGGCAACCCAGGGACAGATGATTGGCAACCCAAGGAGGGACAGGCGTGTCCCGATTGGCAACCCAGGGAGGGACAGGCGTTTCTTAATTGGCAACCCAGAAAAGGACAGGTGTGTCGCCATTGGCAACCCAGGGACAGATGATTGGCAACCCAGGAAGGGACAGGCGTGTCCGGATTGGCAACCCAGGGAGGGACAGGTGTGTTGTGATTGGCAATCAGGATGCTTTGCATGCCAGCTTGGATCATTGTGCTTTGTAGTATTCTAGACACTTCCGGCTTGAAACAAAACAAAAAAAGTTTCAGGGTAAAGCAAAGCAATGATCAGGTGAAAGTGTCATGTGACCTCAAGGAGAACTTTCTGATGCACGTTCACTTTTTTGTGTTTGCATATTATTTTGCATGCAAGACGTTGTTTTGTTGCATGAGTGAAAGGAACAACATGTGCTTGTCGTTAAATGTCAGACTTCCAGTATAAAATATGATATTCAAGCATTGCACGGGACATTTGTTACTTACTACGCGCTTACTTCTTGTTCCACTTTCACGCCTGACAGCCGACTTTGTTTTGACGACAGCAACTTTATTTGACAGCCACCGCTTCTTTTTGGCAACCAGGCTTCTCCTGCTTTCTGTGTCGCTGCTTCATTCAATATTCACAACTGGCCTTCTTTTTAAGTCTGCAACCAAACAGACAAAAAAAAACATACTTTTCATATCAGTCTGGCGTTTATTCCTGAAGTCGCAGCATTTTTGCAAGGAAACGATAAAGTTGCTCCATACAATTTTGTTTTATCTCCATTAAAAAAAAAATCACTTTAGGTAAGACCAATAATGGATTTTTTTTTTCTCATTAAAGTCCCGGATTGTAACGAGTTTGGCTTAAATGAGAGCATGAATTTAATCAATATAAAACACAACTTTAATAACAAATGTGTTGCTGTGAGCCTTTGTAGCAAATTGTACTAAATTGAAGTGGGTTTTTTTTTTTTACGTTTTCTAGACCAGGTTTTTAAAAGAGAATGTCATTGATGCCAGGGTGTATTTAAAAGCTGCAACACGCAATAATACTCCTGATTACTCCTTATATTGTACAGAAATACACACCCCGTTTCCATATGAGTTGGGAAATTGTGTTAGATGTAAATATAAACGGAATTTTGCAAATCCTTTTCAACCCATATTCAGTTGAATATGCTACAAAGACAACATATTTCATGTTCAAACTGATAAACCTTTTTTGCAAATAATAATTAACTTAGAATTTCATGGCTGCAACACGTGCCAAAGTAGTTGGGAAAGGGCATGTTCACCACTGTGTTACATCACCTTTTCTTTTAACAAGACTAAATAAACGTTTGGGAACTGAGGAAACTAATTGTTGAAGCTTTGAAAGTGGATTTCTTTCCCATTCTTGTTTTATGTAGAGCTTCAGTCCTTCAACAGTTCTCTGCTGTCGTATTTTACGCTTCACATTTCCCATGGGAGACAGGTCTGGACTGCAGGCGGGCCAGGAAAGTACCCGCACTCTATTTTTACGAAGCCACGCTGTTGTAACACATGCTGAATGTGGCTTGGCATTGTCTTGCTGAAATAAGCAGGGGCGTCCATGAAAAAGACGGGGCTTAGATGTACCTTTCAGCATTAATGGTGCCTTCACAGATGTGTAAGTTACCCATGCCTTGGGCACTAATGCACCCCCATACCATCACACATGCTGGCTTTTCCACTTTGCGTCGATAACAGTCTGGATGGTGTCAGGCTTGTCCCTGACAGTTTTGGTCAATGTCTTAGTTTTTCCTCTGCATTTGTCTTTAGTTCCTGTCAGCACTCTTATTTTGGTTCTGTTTCCTGTTTGTCTCCCTGAGTGCTGTGTAACCCTCAGCTGTGGCTGATTGGCACCTGGCCACACCTGGTGTCAATCAGCCAGCCACTATTTAAGACCTGTTTTCTCCTCCAGTCAGGGCTGGATTATTGTCAATGTCATTTTCTACTTTGTCATTCCTACTGGTCGTGTGAATGCAGCGTAGCGGTTAGCTATATTTGGTAGATGTTTGTAGCTTACTGTTTTTTGTTCCCTGCTTCCGATGTGTTTGTTCATAGCCCTTAGTTCGTTTTGTCCGCCCACGTGCGTGCTTTTTGTTTGTACCCTTTGTTTGTTCTAGTTGTAATATTTTAAATTAAACTATGTTTTCCTGCTAAATGCCTCCCTCCTTCTCTGCATCTTGGGGTTCGTCACCAAATAACCCTGACGGATGGTTCGCTTCCCCTTTGGTCCGGATGACACGATGTGGAATTTTTCCAAAAACAATTTGAAATGTGGACTCGTCAGACCACAGAACACTTTTCCACTTTGCATCAATCAATCAATGTTTATTTATATAGCCCCAAATCACAAATGTCTCAAAGGACTGCACAAATCATTACGACTACAACATCCTCGGAAGAACCCACAAAAGGGCAAGGAAAACTCACACCCAGTGGGCAGGGAGAATTCACATTCAGTGGGACGCCAGTGACAATGCTGACTATGAGAAACCTTGGAGAGGACCTCAGATGTGGGCAACCCCCCCCCTCTAGGGGACCGAAAGCAATGGATGTCGAGCGGGTCTAACATGATACTGTGAAAGTTCAATCCATAGTGGCTCCAACACAGCCGCGAGAGTTCAGTTCAAGCGGATCCAAGACAGCAGCGAGAGTCCCGTCCACAGGAAACCATCTCAAGCGGAGGTGGATCAGCAGCGTAGAGATGTCCCCAACCGATACAGGCGAGCGGTCCATCCTGGGTCCCGACGAGCGGTCCATCCTGGGTCTCGACTCTGGACAGCCAGTACTTCATCCATGGTCATCGGACCGGACCCCCTCCACAAGGGAGGGGGGGGACATAGGAGAAAGAAAAGAAGCGGCAGATCAACTGGTCTAAAAAGGAGGTCTATTTAAAGGCTAGAGTATACAGATGAGTTTTAAGGTCAGTCCATCTTAGATGATCTCGGGCCCAGAGAAGCCGGCGGCGTTTCTGGGTGTTGTTGATAAATGGCTTTGGCTTTGCATAGTAGAGCTTTAACTTGCACTTACAGATGTAGCGACCAACTGTGTTTAGTGACAGTGGTTTTCTGAAGTGTTCCTGAGCCCATGTGGTGATATCCTTTAGAGATTGATGTCGGTTTTTGATACAGTGGAAGGTCACGGTCATTCAATGTTGGTTTCCGGCCATGCCGCTTACGTGGAGTGATTTCTCCAGATTCTCTGAACCTTTTGATGATATTATGGAGCGTAGATGTTGAAATCCCTAAATTTCTTGCAATTGCACTTTGAGAAAGGTTGTTCTTAAACTGTTTGACTATTTGCTCACGCAGTTGTGGACAAAGGGGTGTACCTCGCCCCATCCTTTCTTGTGAAAGACTGAGCATTTTTGGGGGAAGCTGTTTTTATACCCAATCATGGCACCCACCTGTTCCCAATTAGCCTGCACACCTGTGGGATGTTCCAAATAAGTGTTTGATGAGCATTCCTCCACTTTATCAGTACTTATTGCCACCTTTCCCAACTTCTTTGTCACATGTTGCTGGCATCAAATTCTAAAGTTAATGATTATTTGCAAAAAAAAAACAGGTTTATCGGTTTGAACATCAAATATGTTGTCTTTGTAGCATATTCAACTGAATATGGATTGAAAAGGATTTGCAAATCATTGTATTCTGTTTATATTTACATCTAACGCAATTTCCCAACTCATATGGAAACGGGGTTTGTATATTTTTCTCCTGCTCCATATATTCCATTGGTCATAAAAAATAGCAATAATTATCGATATCGGCCGATATTAAACACTTATATGGCGATACAGTTTGAAACCTATTCTATGTCGTCCAAGCAGGAAGCTTTTCTTCCCATCACTCACACGAGGGCGGCCTCACATGATGTTCACACCAATAAAGTAGTTTTGTTGCCGACTTCAAGAAGTGGAAAAGAGAGTCAAACAGTGACTCGGAATAAATATTATTTTTGAAGCAGGAAGTGAGGAGGTCACACGAACTTTTTCCACATAAAAGACTTTATTCCGTCACTGGAGTAAAAAAAAAAAAAAAAAAGTGCACATGTAATCAGGAATTAGCGTCCGGGTCATAAAGCGGCTGTGATGGCGCGGCTAAATCTTACATTTCATGCAAATGAGCTGCAGATGGAATTAGCTGAGAAGTGCGCGGGGGATAAGAGGCATGTCGCCAGGGGTCTCAACTTTTTGTGCGCCGTAAGTCGCCGTTTATCCCGAATTAGGACGGATATCGCTTTGATGTTTCTCTTGGCAGCGGTGAAGGATGGGCCGGGGGGGGGGGGGGTTAGAGGGTAGGGGGGGCACATTGCCAGGGTCCAAACAGATGTTCAATGTCAGACTTTGAGGTGCTGATGAAACCGCGACGTGAGTCTTTCATCACGTGTGTACCTTTTTATATTTATACACGCTCACTTAGGCTCTCATTAGCAGTCAGACAAAGTAACTGCACTTGAATTAAAAACAAATAACGACATCATCATTGTGAACGACTTTCCCTGTCGCTCGGGTTCCATGGACCACTCAGGAAGGACATGATCGCCAGAGCAGGTTTGACTCTCGTTTATTTTGCAATAAGATTTATTTTGCCGGGTTGGATCGCTTTTCAGCCGTCCTCGTCTGCTGTTTGTTTTCGCTGCTGCCGCTCTTCATCCGTCGTTGCAGGCTCTCCAACTCCTTCTGCCCCGATCTCTCCTCCTTCTCCTTCAGCGTAAGGAAAAATGTTAATTGTTTCCCGGTGTGTGAGCCACGCACCTAATCTCGCTCATAGAGTCGCTCCCGGGGGTAGGGGGGCACATTGCCAGGGTCCAAACAGATGTTCAATGTCAGACTTTGAGGTGCTGATGAAACCGCGACGTGAGTCTTTCATCACGTGTATACCTTTTTTATATTTATACACGCTCACTTAGGCTCTCATTAGCAGTCAGACAAGGTAACTGCACTTGAATTAAAAACAAATAACGACATCATCATTGTGAACGACCTTCCCTGTCGCTCGGGTTCCATGGACCACTCAGGAAGGACATGATCGCTTGAGCAGGTTTGAGTCTAGTTTATTTTGCTGGGTTGGATCGCTTTTCAGCTGTCGTCGTCATCCTCGTCTGCTGTTTGTATTCGCTGCTGCCTTTCTTCATCCGTCGTTGCAGGCTCTCCAACTCCTTCTGCCCCGATCTCTCCTCCTTCTCCTTCAGCGTAAGGAAAAATGTTAATCGTTTCCCGGTGTGCGAGCCACGCACCTAATCTCGCTCATAGAGTCGCTCCCGGCATGACCCGCCTCTCCGCTCAGTCGCATTCTCCGCCTCCTTGCCGCCATCTTGGGCAGGGCTCCAGCGTGTCCTGCCCCGCTGCTTGTTTGCCAGTTTCACCTCTCGGTTGGGGCTCCCTCAAGTTAGGTCTTAAGGACCCAGAAGGGTTTCAGTCTTAAACAAGGTTCAAAATAAGTCATATGTTATTTTTTTTCATAAAACCCTTGAATCGCTGATTCTACTTCATTATTTGTTTTACTTTTTACGAGCTTTTTGTCAAAACCCTATTTTTTGAGACAAAATACAAAATATACAATATTTTTCCCCAAAAGATTTTCAAAGTGAAATATTTAATGTGAAGTTATTGGATCCCTAAATGTGTCAATAATTCATAGCAAAATTGATTAGAATTTTTTTTTTTTTTTTTTGAGCAAAGACAGTTATTAAAATCCACTAAAATCTTTGTGGATCCAAAAGTGCCCCAATTTTTATTTTATTTTTTTATTTTTCATTCAACACTTAAATCTCTATATCAGCTTCAGATAATATATATTGTAATTGGTTTAGTATATTTACAATAACAATCAATAGGATAATTAGTATTAGTATATAATTACTATGGAAATATTTTTTTCATTTTTGATATTTTTCATGTTTTTATATTTGTGGTATTTTTGTCCTTAAATCAATCAACAATTTATAGCAACATTGATTTTGATTCATTATTATTTTTGGAAAAAAATATTTAAGAAATGGTGTTATTAGAGTCAATTATGCAACTTTTTCTCATTGCATTTCACCAATTTCCTCTTTTATTGCACTTTTTAATGTTTGAAAAAATATATATGTATATATTTTAGTGTTTTTACAATGATTAGCTGCGGGCTGCAAATGGCCCCCGGGCCACACTTTGGACACCCTTGCCTTAAAGGGTTTTGGTCTAAAAAAAAAATATATAAAAAAATGTGTCATTATTTTTATTATTATTCAAGGTTTAAATCTGTAGATCAACATTAGGTCTATCTGTCAATATAACATTATCTAAGATTTAAGTTGTATGCTCTTTTTGTCAAAGAAAACTCAGTTTTTTAATGGAAAAAAAACACAAAATATGTAATATTTTCACCCAATAACATTTTTAAGTGGAATATTGTAGATTGGGTAATAATTGGAGCCTTAAAAATGTCAATAACTTTTAACAACATTGATTTTAATTCATTAATATTATTATTTTGTTAGCAATGACACTTAAAAACAAATTACATAACAATTATTGGGGATCCAATTATAGTGTTAAAAAATAAATTATACATTTTATTAACGGTTTACTTTTAACACAATGACCTCCAGATCAACTTCAGATTATAAGTTTTATTGTTGTTTATGTTTTTCTTTGTTTTTTAGGCCCTTTTTAAAACATACAAACAAACAAAAATCAGCTTACTTTCTTTTACATAGCAAACACAAAATATGCAACATTTTCCCCAAAGAATGTCTCAAAGTGGAATATTTAGTGTGACGTTATTGGAGCCTTGAATAGGTCAATAATTCATAATGACATTGATTTTGATTCATTATTATTTTTTAAAGAAAGAAACAGCCTGCATGGCAGCTTTGTGTTATTAGAGTCAACATTGCAACATTTTATTGTTACATTTCACCTGTTGGTTCTTTTATAACAGTTTTTTTGTTTGTTTTTTTATATTTTTTTACAATGTGCCGTGGGGCCGTTAAAAAATGACTTGTGGGCCACAAATGGCCCCCGGGCCGCACTTTAAACACCCCTGATTTAGCTGCAGTGCAACTATTTTTTTCAAGGATTTTCGAAATAAAGGGAAGGTGGCACAGCGGCCGGCAGTTTACCATGAGGTTAGGTCTTTTGAGCAGAAGATGAATAACCGCTTTTGAGGGGTGTTAGGGGAACAGTGCCAGAGGAAAGTGATAAGTTTATAATATTTAGCACTGATGGACCTAATAATATAAAATTGTTCCTTGATAAGTTTCCCAGGAAGTGGGTCAAGTAAACATGTTTGTTTTATCCCATTTACACGCCGTGGGAGTTCCTCTAATGTTATTTCATCAAAACGAGAGAGAGTATTTTGGGAGGCAAGTTTTAAGTTAACGTTTTATGTTATTAACATGTAATTAACGTGTTTTTAATCATAATTAGGATCCCCCATCCTAACTATTTAAATCACTCCAAACGTGTTTAATTAATTCGTGCTATGTTTGTTCTGCAACATGTTTGTGTCTATAAAAGGTTTTTAAGTTAACTTTCATGTTGTTATCATGTAATTAATGTGTAATTAATCATAACTAACATTTTCTGTCTAACTATTAAAGTTTTTAAGTTAACGTTTTATGTTAACGTGGAATTAACATGTTAGTATCGCTTGTATCGCACATGATATCACACAAGTAAACACACTGCAGGACTGCTTGTATCGCACATGATATCACACACATGTAAACACGCAGCAGGACTGCACGTATCGCACATGATATCACACACAAGTAAACACGCTGCAGGACTGCTTGTATCACACATGATATCACACACATGTAAACACGCAGCAGGACTGCATGTATCGCACATGATATCACACACAAGTAAACACGCTGCAGGACTGCTTGTATCACACATGATATCACACACATGTAAACACGCAGCAGGACTGCATGTATCGCACATGATATCACACGCAAGTTAACACGCTGCAGGACTGCTTGTATCACACATGATATCACACACATGTAAACACGCAGCAGGACTGCATGTATCGCACATGATATCACACACAAGTAAACACGCTGCAGGACTGCTTGTATCACACATGATATCACACACATGTAAACACGCAGCAGGACTGCATGTATCGCACATGATATCACACACAAGTTAACACGCTGCAGGACTGCTTGTATCGCACATGATATCACACACAAGTAAACATGCTGCAAGACTGTTTGTATCACACATGATATCACACAGAAAGCAAACAAACTGCAAGACTGCTTGTATCGCACATGATATCACACACAAGTAAACATGCTGCAGGACTGCTTGTATCGCACACAACATCACACACAAGTAAACACGCTGCAGGACTGCTTCTATCGCACATGATATCACACACAAGTAAACACGATGTAGGACTGCTTGTATCGCAAATGATATCACACAGGTAAACACGCTCCAGGACTGCTTCTATCGCACATGATATCACACACAAGTAAACACGATGCAGGACTGCTTGTATCGCACATGATATCACACAAGTAAACACGCTGCAGGACTGCTTGTATCGTACATGATGTCACACACAAGTGAACACAATGCAGGACTGCTTGTATCGCACATGATATCACACACAGGTAAACACGCTGAGGACTCCATGTATCGCACATGAGATCACAGACAAGTAAACACCCTGCAGGACTGCTTGTATCGCACATGATATCACACACAAGTAAACAAGCTGCAGGACTACATGTATCATACATGATATCACACACAAGTAAACACGCTGCAGGAATACATGTATCGCACATGATATCACACACAAGTCAACGCGCTGCAGGACTGCTTGTATCGCACATGATATCACACACAAGTAAACACACTGCAGGACTGCTTGTATCGCACATGATATCACACAGGTAAACACGCTGCAGGACTGCTTTTATCGCACATGATATCACACACAAGTAAACATGCTTCAGGACTGCTTGTATCGCACATGATATCACACACAAGTAAACACACTGCAGGACTGCTTGTATCACACATGATATCACACACAAGTAAACACGCTGCAGGACTGCTTGTATCACACATGATATCACACACAAGTAAACACAATGCAGGACTGCTTGTATCGCACATGATATTACACACAAGTACAATGCAGGACTGCTTGTATCGGACATGATATCACACACAAGTAAACACACTGCAGGACTGCTTGTATCGCACATGATATCACACACAAGTAAACACACTACAGGACTGCTTGTATCACACATGATATCACACACAAGTAAACACGCCGCAGGACTGCTTGTATCACACATGATATCACACACAAGTAAACACGCTGCAGGACTGCATGTATCACACATGATATCACACACAAGTAAACACACTACAGGACTGCTTGTATCACACATGATATCACACACAAGTAAACACGCCGCAGGACTGCTTGTATCACACATGATATCACACACAAGTAAACACGCTGCAGGACTGCATGTATCACACATGATATCACACACAAGTAAACACACTACAGGACTGCTTGTATCACATATGATATCACACACAAGTAAACACGCCGCAGGACTGCTTGTATTGCACACGATATCACACATTTTACATGCAAGCCGATATCATCACATACGTGTTCTGATGCTGATATCATACCGATATGTGATATCAATATATCATGAGTAGGATGTCCTGCCAGATGACTTTCAATAAGTGTTCATGCTTACTTAGTTTACATTTGACTATGTTGCAGTTTGTACTTTATTGACTGATTTTGAGGTTCTGCCCTTTTTTTTTGGTCGCAATCATCCTTTCATGATTGTGTGTGAGTTTAAAGTTGGATACTAAATGCAAGCGTGACTTGTATCAATACTTGTATTGATTGAGGTTGTTTGTGGGAAGGTAACATCTGCTGACTCTGCTGTTTTCAGGACTACGATGACGGTTACGGCACGGCGTATGACGACCAGGGCTACGAGTCCTACGACAACAACTACACTAATCAAGGACAAAAGTAAGTTGTGTCTCTCTCCTCATGCACTTGGTGTGTGTGTGTGTGTGTGTGTGTGTGTGTGCGTGCGTGCGTGCGTGCGTGCGTGCGTGCGTGCGTGCGTGCGTGCGTGCGTGCGTGCGTGTATATATTCCATCCATCCATCCATTTCTACCACTTGTCCCTTTTGGGGTCGCAGGGGGTCGCTGGCGCCTATCTCAGCTGCATTCGTATATATTTTTTTATATATATATTATTTTTGTATATGTAAATGAATATATATATATATATACATACATACATACATACATACAGTTCTCCCACTTAAAATGATGACAGAGGTCTGTCATTTTCATCATAGGTACACTTCAACTGTGAGAGACAGAATGTGAAAAATCACAAGACTACTTCATCCCTACAGAACTGTTTCATGAGGGTTTTCCTCAATCGTGGTGTATATATATATATATACATATATATATATATATATATGGTATTAGGGATTTACCGATCAATCGGTAACCGAATATATTCGGCCGAATATGGCAAAAAAAGCCACATTCGGCCTTCGGTGGAATGAGTTAAGAACAAGGCAGAATAGTGGCGTGTGACGCAATTTTTTGACGCGGTGACGCAATCAACCAACGTGCAGTGACGTTGGGATATGTTGTGTACCTGTATAAGTGTATGAGGTTACAAGCACACACTTATTGAGATTTAGTGGGTCCTCTGTTTACATTATTAGCCTGTTGTGTAGGCTACCTGTATAAGTGTATGAGGTTACAAGCACACACTTAATTGAGATTTAGTGGGGCCTCTGTTTACATTATTAGCATATCTACTGTGGCTAAGCAGACTTTTGCCAAAAGGACAATAATTCATTTGTTGTGGGTTTATCCACTTTAATGCACTTTGTTTTTTTGTTTGGAATGCATGTTTTGTTTGAAGGCCTAATATAAATGAAAAGCAAAGGCTACTGCAATATTAAAAAAATGTCAATATTCAATAAAAAAAATACTTTACTTGAAAAACGTGTAAATATTTATTCTAGGCTATTTATGCAATATTTAAAAAAATTGTGAAAAACTGCATTCATTATTCGGTATTTGGTATTCGGCCTTCGGCCAAGCGTTTAAATTTTATTCGGCTTCGGCCACAAATTTTCATTTCGGTGCATCCCTATATGGTACATATATGTACATACATACACATATTTATATATATATATGTACACACACACACACACACATATATATATATATATATGTACACACACACACACACACATATATATATATATATATATATATGTAGGTGTGGGAAAAAATCACAAGACTACTTCATCTCTACAGAACTGTTTCATGAGGGGTTCCCTCAATCATCAGGAGAGTTTAATGGAAGCATTCACATACAATAGTTTATATAGGGCACAGAGTGGGTGGGTACAGGCAGGCGTAGGGGCGTGGTGATTGGCTCATGTGTTACCTAGGAGGTGTTTCCGTCTGTGGCGGCATGTTGAAATGATTTCACTGCGCTTGGTGAGGGATGACAGGTCTGGATGATATATAATAAACAGTTTCTCTTTCAAGCATAGGTTGCATCTTTTATTACCACTGTTGTAAGGTGTGCTGGATGCAAGAATTTGCCATGTTATTGAATATTCAACATTATTGTCTTTGAGGCTCCAAATGTGTTTGCTGAGTTCTGTAGAAGTCCGCAAAGTCTAGTTTCTAAAGGAGGCGTTGTGATTATTCCATCTTGTTTTGAACGCTCCTTCGGTTAATCCTACGTACGTGTCGGATGTGTTAATGTCCTTGCGTGTTACCTTTGCTTGGTAAACGACTGATGTCTGTAAGTACCTTCTGGATGCAAGAATTTGCCATGTTATTGAATATTCAACATTATTGTCTTTGAGGTTCCAAATGTGTTTGCTGAGTTCTGTAGAAGTCCGCAAAGTCTAGTTTCTAAAGGAGGCCTTGTGATTATTTCATCTTGTTTTGAATTCTCCTTCGGTTAATCCTACGTACGTGTCGGATGTGTTAATGTCCTTGCGTGTTACCTTTGCTTGGTAAACGACTGATGTCTGTAAGCACCTTCCGTTGAGAGGGCAATCAGGTTTCTTGCGACAGTTACATTCATTATTGGTTTCAGAGTCGTTTAGTCTGGGGGCGGGCAGTCCTTTTGCAATTGCTTTGTTGTGGTTTGTTGCATGTTATTCATACAGCGGTAGCTCAATTTAATGTTGTTCTTGTTGAATATTTTTCTTAGGGTGTTGCCTTTGGGGAAGTGTTTGTCGATCATATATATAAATGAGCTATCTTGCAAAAGCTGCTTTTTCTTCAGTGTTCTCGATCATGAATTCCATCTCAACAGTCAGAAGGTTTTATTATTAATGATGACTGTTGTTGTGTGAATGTATTGTTTTATCTTTAACGAGACATTCCTATGCACAAGATGGAGTTGTCTCTCTCTCAGGCATCACCGGGTCAAAAAGCTGCTGGTGAGGTGATGTATTTGAACAAAGTGCCACAATAAATGTCGGGTGTTTACAGAAAAAGAAGTTTGCTGGGTGTAATGATGACTATTTGATGGCGTTGGTGGCAGTCAGCGGGGGAAATATTCAGTTTTTCTTTGGTGAGCGTCAGGGATCCATTAGTTTATGATGCTGTCAGGTTCCATGAATGTCACTTTTTGTTTTCTTGCACCATAACCTCTTTTCTTATTGTCTGACATGATGAGGCTTGTACTTGCCAAGGATGCCAGCAAGCGAACTAAAAGAGCGTTTCAGTGAAGATGGTGGGAGTGGAAATTGAGTTGATGACATAAAAATATGTCTGGCAGGGGGAGGGAGTCTGAGAGATGTTCTTATCTGCAGTTATGACTCACTTGTGGATCATTATTTTGTGTTTTTTTTAACACACTTTCTCTTATTCCTACTCTCCCATCCACCTCACCAGTTAGACACGCCCACCCCGTGTTTAAATTGAGTTATTAAGAGGCAGACTTTGCAATTTTTCTTGGTTGTGTGAAATAAGGATGTTTCCACATGAGTTGGGAAATTGTGTTAGATGTAAATAGAAACAGAATACAATGATTTGCGAATCCTTTTCAACCCATATTCAGTTGAATATGCTACAAAGACAACATATTTGATGTTCAAACTCATTGCAAATAATAATTAACTTAGAATTTCATGGCTGCAACACGTGCCAAAGTAGTTGGGAAAGGGCATGTTCACCACTGTGTTACATCACGTTTTCTTTTAACAACACTCAATAAACGTTTGGGAACTGAGGAAACTAATTGTTGAAGCTTTGAAAGTGGAATTCTTTCCCTTTCTTGTTTTATGTAGAGCTTCAGTCCTTCAACAGTCCGGGGTCTTCGCTATCGTATTTTACGCTTCATAATGCGCCACACATTTTCCATGGGAGACAGGTCTGGACTGCAGGCAGGCCAGGAAAGTACCTGCACAATTTTTTTACGAAGCCACGCTGTTGTAACACCTGCTGATTGTGGCTTGGCATTGTCTTGCTGAAATAAGCAGGGGCGTCCATGAAAAAGACGGCACTTAGATGGCAGCGTATGTTGTTCCAAAACCTGTATGTACCTTTCAGCATTAATGGTGCCTTCACAGATGTGTAAGTTACCCATGCCTTGGGCACTAATGCACCCCCATACCATCACACATGCTGGCTTTTCAACTTTGCGTCGATAACAGTCTGGATGACATGATGTTGAATATTTCCAAGAACAATTTGAAATGTGGACTCGTGAGACCACAGAACACTTTTCCACTTTGCATCAGTCCATCTTAGATGATCTCGGGCTCAGAGAAGCCGGCGGCGTTTCTGGATGTTGTTGATAAATGGCTTTGGCTTTGCATAGTAGAGCTTTAACTTGCACTGACAAATGTAGCGACCAGCTCTATTTAGTGACAGTGGTTTTCTGAACTGTTCCTGAGCCCATGTGGTGATATCCTTTAGAGATTGATGTCGGTTTTTGATACAGTGCCATCTAAGGGATCGAAGGTCACGTCATCCAATGTTGGTTTCCAATTTCTCCAGATTCTCTGAAACTTTTAATGATATTATGGAGCGCAGATGTTGGCGCTGGAGCCTATCTCAGCTACAATCGGGCGGAAGGCGGTGTACAGCCTGGACAAGTCGCCACCTCATCGCAAGGCCAATTTCAATATTAACAATATTTAAATAAAAAACTAAAAATTACATAAAAATTTACAGTTAATTACTTTTTTTAAATTACTTTTTTAAATTTCAAGCAAACTTTACCTGATGGTTAAATATGGGGTTTGTGTTGCAGTTTGTAATTATATGAATTCTTTTTAGATATTTTTTCCCGTGTGAAATTGTTTAAAAAATTCGATTTTTTTTTATTATTTTACTTTTTCTGCCATTATTTTACCTTTAATATGGAATGATACCGGTGTTTCTTAACCAGCGCCATAAAAAAAAAGATTTCTCATTCGTAACGATTCTTAAACGATTAAAAAAAAAATGTAATCGATTTTATTTTATTTTTTTAATTATTTGTCCTGTCCGGCCACTCAGACAAATCATATTATTGATCTAGATGATCTATATCTGCTGTACATATTTACTTCACACAAGAGAAGTGTTGGATATTTCTCTCATTTGTATTTGACTTAATTAAATGTTTGGGTTGAATTTTATTAAACAAAACCATTTTTTAAGTAATATAAAAATGTACCGTAGCTTTTCTGTTTCATTTTTTGGGGGAGGAATTAAGTTCATCTTAAAACTTGCAGCCGTTGTTATTAAAAAAGTATTAATTTTGAATCAAAAATAGTTTTCAATTCGAGAATCAATTTAAAATGGAATCGTTACTCCCAAGAATGGAATGGGCGGTTTAGCTCGGTTGGTAGAGTGACCGTGCCAGCAACTTGAGTGTTGCAGGTTCGATTCCCGCTTCCGCCATCCTAGTCAATCAATCAATCAATGTTTATTTATATAGCCCCAGATCACAAATGTCTCAAAGGACTGCACAAATCATTACGACTACAACATCCTCGGAAGAACCCACAAAAGGGCAAGGAAAACTCACACCCAGTGGGCAGGGAGAATTCACATCCAGTGGGACGCCAGTGACAATGCTGACTATGAGAAACCTTGGAGAGGACCTCAGATGTGGGCAACCCCCCCTCTCTAGGGGACCGAAAGCAATGGATGTCGAGCGGGTCTAACATGATACTGTGAAAGTTCAATCCATAGTGGCTCCAACACAGCCGCGAGAGTTCAGTCCAAAGCGGATCCAAGACAGCAGCGAGAGTCCCGTCCACAGGAAACCATCTCAAGCGGAGGCGGATCAGCAGCGTAGAGATGTCCCCAACCGATACAGGCGAGTGGTCCATCCTGGGTCCCGACGAGCGGTCCATCCTGGGTCTCGACTCTAGACAGCCAGTACTTCATCCATGGTCATCGGACCGGACCTCCTCCACAAGGGAGGGGGGGACATAGGAGAAAGAAAAGAAGCGGCAGATCAACTGGTCTAAAAAGGAGGTCTATTTAAAGGCTAGAGTATACAGATGAGTTTTAAGGTGAGACTTAAATGCTTCTACTGAGGTAGCATCTCGAACTGTTACCGGGAGGGCATTCCAGAGTACTGGAGCCCGATCGGAAAACGCTCTATAGCCCGCAGACTTTTTTTGGGCTTTGGGAATCACTAATAAGCCGGAGTCTTTTGAACACAGATTTCTTGCCGGGACATATGGTACAATACAATCGGGAAGATAGGCTGGAGCTAGACCGTGTAGTATTTTATACGTAATTAGTAAAACCTTAAAGTCACATCTTAAGTGCACAGGAAGCCAGTGCAGGTGAGCCAGTATAGGTATATATGTATGTATATATGTATATAAAGTATAGGTATATATGTATGTATATATGTATATAAAGGTATATACAGTATAGGTATATATGTATGTATATATGTATATAAAGGTATATACAGTATAGGTATATATGTATGTATATATGTATATAAAGGTATATACAGTATAGGTATATATGTATGTATGTATGTATATAAAGGTATATACAGTACAGGTATATATGTATGTATATATGTATATATATGTATATACAGTATAGGTATATATGTATGTATATATGTATATAAAGGTATATACAGTACAGGTATATATGTATGTATATATGTATATAAAGGTATATACAGTACAGGTATAATGTGATCAAACTTTCTTGTTCTTGTCAAAAGTCTAGCAGCCGCATTTTGTACCAACTGTAATCTTTTAATGCTAGACATGGGGAGACCCGAAAATAATACGTTACAGTAATCGAGACGAGACGTAACAAACGCATGGATAATGATCTCGGCGTCTTGTGTCCTTGGGCAAGACACTTTACCCACCTGCTCCCGGTGCCACCCACACTGGTTTGAATGTTACTTAGATATTGGGTTTCACTATATAAAGCGCTTTGAGTCACTAGAGAAAAAGCGCGATATAAATATAATTCAATTCAATTCAATCACTTGATGCCCAAAGACTGCCAGCCTGAGTGTGTATGCACGCTACAACAGCTTCTTCTTCCTGGCTGGATGTTCTTATCACAACAACCCTGATCTTATTTGTCAGCTGTTTGAGTGCGAGTGTGTGATACTAACTGTCAAAATAATTAATGGAATCTATTGATAGACCCATCCATCCATCCATCTTCTTCCGCTTATCCGAGGTCGGGTCGCGGGGGTAACAGCCTAAGCAGGGAAACCCAGACTTCCCTCTCCCCAGCCACTTCGTCTAGCTCTTCCCGGGGGATCCCGAGGCGTTCCCAGGCCAGCCGGGAGACATAGTCTTCCCAACGTGTCCTTGGTCTTCCCCGTGGCCTCCTACCGGTTGGACGTGCCCTAAACACCTCCCTAGGGAGGCGTTCGGGTGGCTTCCTGACCAGATGCCCGAACCACCTCATCTGGCTCCTCTCCATGTGGAGGAACAGCGGCTTTACTTTGAGTTCCTCCCGGATGGCAGAGCTTCTCACCCTATCTCTAAGGGAGAGACCTGGAAACTCATTTGGGCCGCTTGTACCCGTGATCTTATCCTTTTGGTCATGACCCAAAGCTCATGACCATAGGTGAGGATGGGAACGCAGATCGATCGGTAAATTGAGAGCTTTGCCTTCCGGCTCAGCTCCTTCTTCACCACAACGGATCGGTACAACGTCCGCATTACTGAAGACGCCGCACCGATCCGCCTGTCGATCTCACCATCCACTCTTCCCTCACTCGTGAACAAGACTCCTAGGTACTTGAACTCCTCCACTTGGGGCAGGGTCTCCTCCCCAACCCGGAGATGGTATTCCACCCTTTTCCGGGCGAGAACCATGGACTCGGACTTGGAGGTGCTGATTCTCATTCCGGTCGCTTCACACTCGGCTGCGAACCGATCCAGCGAGAGCTGAAGATCCCGGTCAGATGAAGCCATCAGGACCACATCATCTGCAAAAAGCAGAGACCTAATCCTGCGGTCACCAAACCGGAACCCCTCAACGCCTTGACTGCGCCTAGAAATTCTGTCCATAAAAGTTATGAACAGAATCGGTGACAAAGGACAGCCTTGGCGGAGTCCAACCCTCACTGGAAACGTGTCCGACTTACTGCCGGCAATGCGGACCAAGCTCTGGCACTGATCATACAGGGAGTGGACCGCCACAATAAGACAGTCCGATACCCCATACTCTCTGAGCACTCCCCACAGGACTTCCCGAGGGACACGGTCCAATGCCTTCTCCAAGTCCACAAAGCACATGTAGACTGGTTGGGCAAACTCCCATGCACCCTCAAGAACCCTGCCGAGAGTATAGAGCTGGTCCACAGTTCCACGACCAGGACGAAAACCACACTGTTCCTCCTGAATCCGAGGTTCGACTATCCGACGTAGCCTCCTCTCCAGTACACCTGAATAAACCTTACCGGGAAGGCTGAGGAGTGTGATCCCACGATAGTTGGAACACACCCTCCGGTCCCCCGTCTTAAAGAGAGGAACCACCACCCCGGTCTGCCAATCCAGAGGTACCGCCCCCGATGTCCACGCGAAGACCTCTATGAAGAAGAGAAAATAGACCCAACATTAAATATGTATTTTCTGTGAAATGGTCTCCTAATTCAATGATCACAGTCCAGATGTAATGGTTGGTCAGTACCAGGATGCTTTGTTCGCTCCTACAAGACGACGATTTGCGTTTCGATTTTTGATAGTTAGATACAGAGTAGCATTATGGTGCTTTGATCCTCATCTCAATGGATGTTTGCCTGGAGATAGTCCAACCTCGGATTCAGGAGGAACAGTGTGGTTTTGGTCCTGGTCGTGGAACTGTGGACCAGCTCTATACTCTCGGCAGGGTTCTTGAGGGTGCATGGGAGTTTGCCCAACCAGTCTACATGTGCTTTGTGGACTTGGAGAAGGCATTGGACCGTGTCCCTCGGGAAGTCCTGTGGGGAGTGATTGGACAGTGTAAGGTACCGGACTGTCTGATGGTGGCGATCCGCTCCCTGTATGATCAGTGTCAGAACTTGGTCTGCATCGCCGGCATCAAGTCGGACACGTTTCCAGTGAGGGTTGGACTCCGCCAAGACTGCCCTTTGTCACCGACTCTGTTCATAACTTTTATGGACGGAATTTTGTAGGCGCAGTCAAGGCGTTGAGGGGTTCCGGTTTGGCTTCATCTGGCCAGGATCTTCAGCTCTCACTGGATCGGTTCGCAGCCGAGTGTGAAGCGACCGGAATGAGAATCAGCACCTCCAAGCCAGAGTCCATGGTTCTCGTTCGGAAAAGGGTGGAGTGCTGTCTCAGGGTTGGGGAGGAGACCCTGCCCCAAGTGGAGGAGTTCAAGTACCTAGGAGTCTTGTTCACGAGTGAGGGAAGAGTGGATCGTGAGATCGGTGCGGCGTCTTCAGTAATGTACCGATCCGTTGTGGTGAAGAAGGAGCTGAGCCGGAAGGCAAAGCTCTCAATTTACCGGTCAATCTACGTTCCCATTCTCACCTATGGTCATGAGCTTTGGGTTATGACCCAAAGGACCAGATCAAGGGTACAAGTGGCCCAAATGAATTTCCTCCGCCGGGTAGAGATAGGGTGAGAAGCTCTGCCATCCGGGAGGAACTCAAAGTAAAGCCGCTGTTCTTCCACATGGAGAGGAGCCAAATGAGGTGGTTCGGGCATCTGGTCAGGATGCCACCCGAACGCCTCCCTAGGGTGTTTAGGGCACGTCCAACTGGTGGGAGGCCACGGGGAAGACCCAGGTCAAGTCGGGAAGACTATGGCCTGGGAACGCCTCGAGATTCCCCAATAAGAGCTGGACGAGGTGGCTGGGGAGAGGGAAGTCTGGGCGACCCCACCTCGGATAAGCGGAAGAAGATGGATGGATGGATGGATGGATGGATGGACATACGTATTGTATATTAAATCAATCAATCAATCAATCAATGTTTATTTATATAGCCCCAAATCACAAATGTCTCAAAGGACTGCACAAATCATTACGACTACAACATCCTCGGAAGAACCCACAAAAGGGCAAGGAAAACTCACACCCAGTGGGCAGGGAGAATTCACATCCAGTGGGACGCCAGTGACAATGCTGACTATGAGAAACCTTGGAGAGGACCTCAGATGTGGGCAACCCCCCCTCTCTAGGGGACCGAAAGCAATGGATGTCGAGCGCGTCTAACATGATACTGTGAAAGTTCAATCCATAGTGGCTCCAACACAGCCGCGAGAGTTCAGTTCAAGCGGATCCAAGACAGCAGCGAGAGTCCCGTCCACAGGAAACCATCTCAAGCGGATCAGCAGCGTAGAGACGTCCCCAACCGATACAGGCGAGCGGTCCATCCTGGGTCCCGACGAGCGGTCCATCCGGGGTCTCGACTCTGGACAGCCAGTACTTCATCCATGGTCATCGGACCGGACCCCCTCCACAAGGGAGGGGGGGACATAGGAGAAAGAAAAGAAGCGGCAGATCAACTGGTCTAAAAAGGAGGTCTATTTAAAGGCTAGAGTATACAGATGAGTTTTAAGGTGAGACTTAAATGCTTCTACTGAGGTAGCATCTCAGTAACAAATACGCCACAACGTACACGTCATTTCCAGTCTTACAACAATGTCTACTTCTTAGTCCGTCACCTGAGGGCAGTTATGGTGTGCTGGTCCACAGGGCCCATGTGGTCCCAGTCGTGCACCCGGGGATCACTTCAACCCAAGTGTGAAGGCAGCGCTAATTCTTGCAAAGGCACATCAATTAAGCATAAGCACATTTACAGGAAGACAAACGTCTGCAAGGACTGGAAGACATGAAGTTAATTCCATGACAGACACTCGAAATTGTGCTGCTTGTCATCCCGCAGCAAAGTGAAACCCTGCCAGGCAGTCACAGCTCACTTTGGTGACTGCCAGCTCTTTAGCTGGGAAAAACATTGTTAGCGGACACACACACACACACCTGCGACACGCTGAGTCGCTTCCATCCTCCGCCTTTTGTCCCCGGTGCAAGCAGGTCACTATTTAAACGTCTTCTGCTCTTTCACTAGGAACTGTTGCTCACTGGGTTAAATCAATCAATCAATCAATGTTTACTTATATAGCCCTAAATCACTAGTGTCTCAAAGGGCTGCACAAACCACTACCACATCCTCGGTAGGCCCACATAAGGGCAAGGAAAACTCACACCCAGTGGGACGTCGGTGACAATGATGACTATGAGAACCTTGGAGAGGAGGAAAGGAATGGATGTCGAGCGGGTCTAACATGATACTGTGAAAGTTCAATCCATAATGGATCCAACACAGTCGCGAGAGTCCAGTCCCAAGCGGATCCAACACAGCAGCGAGAGTCCCGTTCACAGCGGAGCCAGCAGGAAACCATCCCAAGCGGAGGCGGCTCAGCAGCGCAGAGATGTCCCCAGCCGATACACAGGCAAGCAGTACATGGCCACCGGATCGGACCGGACCCCCTCCACAAGGGAGAGTGGGACATAGGAGAAAAAGAAAAGAAACGGCAGATCAACTGGTCTAAAAAGGGAGTCTATTTAAAGGCTAGAGTATACAAATGAGTTTTAAGGTGAGACTTAAATGTTTCTACTGAGGTAGCATCTCGAACTTTTACCGGGAGGGCATTCCAGAGTACTGGAGCCCGAAATGAAAACGCTCTTTAGTCCGCAGACTTTTTTTGGGCTTTGGGAATCACTAATAAGCCGGAGTCCTTTGAACGCAGATTTCTTGCCGGGACATATGGTACAATACAATCGGCAAGATAGGCTGGAGCTAGACCGTGTAGTATTTTATACGTAAGTAGTAAAACCTTAAAGTCACATCTTAAGTGCACAGGAAGCCAGTGCAGGTGAGCCAGTATAGGTATATATGTATGTATATATGTATATAAAGGTATATACAGTATAGGTATATATGTATGTATATATGTATATATAGGTATATACAGTATAGGTATATATGTACGTATATATGTATATAAAGGTATATACAGTATAGGTATATATGTATGTATATAAAGGTATATACAGTATAGGTATATATGTATGTATATATGTATATAAAGATGTATACAGTATAGGTATATATGTACGTATATATGTATATAAAGGTATATACAGTATAGGTATATATGTATGTATATAAAGGTATATACAGTATAGGTATATATGTATGTATATATGTATATAAAGGTATATACAGTACAGGCGTAATATGATCAAACTTTCTTGTTCTTGTCAAAAGTCTAGCAGCCGCATTTTGTACCAACTGTAATCTTTTAATGCTAGACATGGGGAGACCCCAAAATAATACGTTACAGTAATCGAGACGAGACGTAACAAACGCACGGATAATGATCTCGGCGTCTTTAGTGGACAGAATGGAGCGAATTTTTGCGATATTACGGAGATGAAAGAAGGCCGTTTTAGTAACGCTTTTAATGTGTGCCTCAATCCACACATCTAAATATATACACAGTGGGGCAAAAACGTATTTAGTCAGCCAGCGATTGTGTAAGTTCTCCCACTTAAAATGATGACAGAGGTCTGTAATTTTCATCATAGGTACACTTCAACTGTGAGAGACAGAATGTGAAAAAAAAATCCAGGAATTCACATTGTAGGAATTTTAAAGAATTTATTTGTAAATGATGGTGGAAAATAAGTATTTGGTCAACCATTTCAAAGCTCTCACTGATGGAAGGAGGTTTTGGCTCCAAATCTCACGATACATGGCCCCATTCATTCTTTCCTTAACACGGATCAATCGTCCTGTCCCCTTAGCAGAAAAACAGCCCCAAAGCATGATGTTTCCACCCCCATGCTTCACAGTAGGTGTGGTATTCTTGGGATGCAACTCAGTATTCTTCTTCCTCCAAACACGACCAGTTGAGTTTAAAAGCAGAGGATTGGGAGAATGTCATGTGGTCAGATGAAACCAAAATAGAACTTTTTGGTATAAACTCAACTGGTGGTGTTTGGAGGAAGAAGAATACTGAGTTGCATTCCAAGAACACCATAACTACTGTGAAGCATGGGGGTGGAAACATCATGCTTTGGGGCTGTTTTTCTGCTAAAGGGACAGGACGATTGATCCGTGTTAAGGAAAGAATGAATGGGGCCATGTATCGTGAGATTTGGAGCCAAAACCTCCTTCCATCAGTGAGAGCTTTGAATGCTTGACCAAATACTTATTTTCCACCATCATTTACAAAAAAATTCTTTAAAATTCCTACGATGTGAATTCCTGGAGTTTTTTTTTTCACATTCTGTCTCTCACAGTTGAAGTGTACCTATGATGAAAATTACAGACCTCTGTCATCATTTTAAGTGGGAGAACTTGCACAATCGCTGGCTGACTCAATACTTTTTTGCCCCACTGTGTGTATATATATATATATATATATATATATATATATATATATATATATATATATATATATATATATTAGGAAGACCATTGAATAATGCTGTATAATAGACTGTATTTATATTATTCACAAGTATACATTTTATATCTGGTTTACAATAAAAATTTCCGTGATGATATGTTTTATTAATTTAGAAAGACCGGTCACAAAAAAAATCTGAGGAAAATGTTACTTTTTGAGGAACGTTTTTATTTTAAAGGAAAAAAATAAGTTTTGTGTTTGTGAAGTCAATTATAAAAATTAATATATCCAAATAAAAATATTTTAACAGTTTAATAAGACTATTTCCCAAAAATATCAGGAGAAAATTAAAAATTCTGGAAGTTTTAAAAAAAGGTAAAACATATTGGTAGGTTCTAAACCTTTTTATTTTAAAGGAAAAAAACAAGTTGTGTGTTCGTGAAGTCAATTATAAAAATTAATATATCCAAATAAAAATATTTTAACAGTTTAATAAGACTATTTCCAAAAAATATCAGGAGAAAATTAAAAATTCTGGAAGTTTTAAAAAAAGGTCAAAAATATTGGTAGGTTCTAAACGTTTTTATTTTAAAGGAAAAAAATAAATTGTGTGTTCGTGAAGTCAATTATAAAAATTAATATATCCAAATAAAAATATTTGAACAGTTTAATAAGACTATTTCCAAAAAATATCAGGAGAAAATTAAAAATTCTGGAAGTTTTAAAAAAAGGTAAAACGTATTGGTAGGTTCTAAACGTTATTATTTTAAAGGAAAAAAAATAAGTTGTGTGTTTGTGAAGTCAATTATAAAAATTAATATATCCAAATAAAAATATTTTAACAGTTTGATAAGACTATTTCCAAAAAGATCAGGAGAAAATTAAAAATTCTGGAAGTTTTAAAAAAAGGTAAAAAATATTGGTAGGTTCTAAATGTTTTTATTTTAAAGGAAAAAAATAAGTTGTGTGTTTGTGAAGTCAATTATAAAAATTAATATATCCAAATAAAAATTATTAACAGTTTAATAATACTATTCCCAAAAGATATCAGGAGAAAATCTAAAATTCTGGAAGTTTTAGAAAAAGGTAAAAAATATTGGTAAGTTCTAAACGTTTTTATTTTAAAGGAAAAAAATAAGTTGTGTGTTTGTGAAGTCAATTATAAAAATGAATATATCCAAATAAAAATATTTTAACAGTTTAATAAGACTATTTCCAAAATATATCAGGAGAAAATTAAAAATTCTGGAAGTTTTAAAAAAAGGTAAAACATATTCGTAGGTTCTAAACGTTTTTATTTTTAAAAGGAAAAAAATAAGTTGTGTGTTCGTGAAGTCAATTATAAAAATTAATATATCCAAATAAAAATATTTTAACAGTTTATTAAGACTATTTCCCAAAAATATTAGGAGAAAATTAAAAATTCTGAAAGTTTTAAAAAAAGGTAAAAAATATTGGTAAGTTCTAAACGTTTTTATTTTAAAGGAAAAAAATAAGTTGTGTGTTCGTCAAGTCAATTATAAAAATTAATATATCCAAATAAAAATATTTTAACAGTTTTAGGAGACTATTCACAAAAAGTATCAGGAGAAAATTAAAAATTCTGGAAGTTTTAAAAAAAGGTAAAAAATATTGGTAGGTTCTAAACGTTTTTATTTTAAAGGGAAAAAAATAAGTTGTGTGTTTGTGAAGTCAATTATAAAAATTAATATATCCAAATAAAAATATTTTAACAGTTTATTAAGACTATTTCCCAAAAATATTAGGAGAAAATTAAAAATTCTGAAAGTTTTAAAAAAAGGTAAAAAATATTGGTAAGTTCTAAACGTTTTTATTTTAAAGGAAAAAAATAAGTTGTGTGTTTGTGAAGTCAATTATAAAAATTTATATATCCAAATAAAAATATTTTAACAGTTTTAGAAGACTATTCACAAAAAGTATCAGGAGAAAATTTAAAATTCTGGAAGTTTTAAAAAAAGGTAAAAAATATTGGTAGGTTCTAAGCGTTTTTATTTTCAAAAGGAAAAAAATAAGTTGTGTGTTCGTGAAGTCAATTATAAAAATTAATATATCCAAATGAAAATATTTTAACAGTTTAATAAGACTATTTCCAAAATATATCAGGAGAAATTTAAAAATTCTGAAAGTTTTAAAAAAAGGTAAAAAATATTGGTAGGTTCTAAACGTTTTTATTTTAAAGGAAAAAAATAAGTTGTGTGTTTGTGAAGTCAATTATAAAAATTAATATATCCAAATAAAAATATTTGAACAGTTTTAGAAGACTATTCACAAAATGTATCGGGAGAAAATTAAAAATTCTGGAAGTTTTAAAAAAAGGTAAAAAAATATTGGTAGGTTCTAAACGTTTTTATTTTAAAAGAAAAAAATACGTTGTGTGTTTGTGAAGTCAATTATAAAATAATATATCCAAATAAAAATATTTTAACAGTTTTAGAAGACTATTCACAAAAAGTATCGTGAGAAAATTAAAAATTCTGGAAGTTTTAAAAAAAGGTAAAAAATATTGGTAGGTTCTAAGCGTTTTTATTTTCAAAAGGAAAAAAATAAGTTGTGTGTTCGTGAAGTCAATTATAAAAATTAATATATCCAAATGAAAATATTTTAACAGTTTAATAAGACTATTTCCAAAAAATATCAGGAGAAAATTAAAAATTCTGAAAGTTTTAAAAAAAGGTAAAAATTATTGGTAGGTTCTAAACGTTTTTATTTTAAAGGAAAAAAATAAGTTGTGTGTTTGTGAAGTCAATTATAAAAATTAATATATCCAAATAAAAATATTTGAACAGTTTTAGAAGACTATTTCCAAAAAATATCAGGAGAAAATTAAAAATTCTGAAAGTTTTAAAAAAAGGTAAAAATTATTGGTAGGTTCTAAACGTTTTTATTTTAAAGGAAAAAAATAAGTTGTGTGTTCGTGAAGTCAATTATAAAAATTAATATATCCAAATAAAAATATTTTCACAGTTTTAGAAGACTATTCACAAAATGTATCGGGAGAAAATTAAAAATTCTGGAAGTTTTAAAAAAAGGTAAAAAAATATTGGTAGGTTCTAAACGTTTTTATTTTAAAGGAAAAAAATAATTTTTGTGTTCGTGAAGTCAATTATAAAAATTAATATATCCAAATGAAAATATTTTAACAGTTTAATAAGACTATTCCCCCAAAAAATCTGGAGAAAATTTAAAATTCTGGAAGTTTTAAAAAAAAAGGTAAAAAATATTGGTAGGTTCTAAACGTTTTTATTTTTAAAAGGAAAAAAATAAGTTGTGTGTTCGTGAAGTCAATTATAAAAATTAATACATCCAAATAAAAATATTTCCAAAATATATCAGGAGAAAATTAAAAATTCTGGAAGTTTTAAAAAAAGGTAAAAAAAAATATTGGTAGGTTCAAAATATTTACTTTAAATCAATAAAATAATTAAATCACAGATTACAGAAACAAAATATTTAACAATTTAGTAAGTAAATGTAAAAATAATAATAAAAATGCACTATATTTGGGTGATAAAGTGAAATATATATATATATATATATATATATATATATATATATATATATATATATATATATATATATATATATATATATATATATATATACTATTTTTTTTAATAATGATAATAACACAAAAGAGAAAGAAAATTAAATATGTCCATAGCTGGCTTTTCATGTGCTAAGAGATGTGAAGTGTGAAGTGAATTATATTTATATAGCGCTTTTCTCAAGTGACTCAAAGCGCTTTACATAGTGACACCCAATATCTAAGTTACATTTAAACCAGTGTGGCTGGCACTGGGAGCAGGTGGGTCAAGTGTCTTGCCCAAGGACACAACGGCAGTGACTAGGATGGCGGAAGCGGGAATCGAACCTGCAACCCTCAAGTTGCTGGCACGGCCGCTCTACCAACCGAGCTAAACCGCCCCAGATACTACTTTAAAAACCACTCGAAGAACACTTTTATAACCACACAGTCTCCACTTTGATGGCGCGCTTGCCCTCAGTCTCCTCTTGGATAAACATGTCTCCATAATATTCCCACAGTAAATGCAGGTTGACCTAAAAAGTTGTTAGCATGAGCTACTTCGATGTTTAAATACGACGCGCACATGCATCCTCCCGATGAAAAGCAAACCTTTTCTGACACGCGGAGGTCATTTTTTCTGGTATTTACAGAAGTTAACGTGATGACAGCCTCTTTCTCCCGGGGGAGCTTCAAGTCAGGAGAATGATCAGAGAGTGATGAGGGGTTTGATGAGGAAGGTGGTGTTGGAGCGAGGACACAAGGTGGAGGTCATGTGACACGTTGCACCTGAGTGAGGCCGCCTGCTGACATCTCACTTCTGGACCACATGGGGCCTGTCCGAGTGCAGATAAATGTTGCCGAGCGCGCTTCTCTAACCACAACTAGGGTCCCAAGTGGGAGGCTTGACAAGTTGAGGCGAGGGCGCTAATGGGTTTTGGTTTACCTTTTCCCTTCTCCCTTTTATGGCCGCAAAGCAAACGTTCTCGGTGTGTTGCCGGAAAGTTTTGCTGCAAGAAGAAGTGTGTGAACCTGTGATGAGAAACAGAATATTCAGCCAACACTTTAATGACTGTCTGGCCTTGGGGGTTCATAGCCACACTTTGTCTGCTGGCCAGCTACTTTTCAATGGAGCCAGTGGAGGGAAACATTCATGTTTATATTCATTCATTCATGAAAGAGAGGTGGACATGTTAAAGGTGTTTCAGGATTACACAAGCATGTTTCTGTCAGGTTCAAACGCTGATGGCATCTGTTAAACAGGACAAGAAGCGAATAATCAGAGACAGAATTCAGTGTGGTTCAATTTGAGGAGAGACGCACACGATTGCACGCCTGCTTCTTTTTATTTGGACTTTCCCTGATTACATGGCAACAGCTGTTTCTAAGGGAGGGGGGTCATAAACAGCCATTGCCTTTGATTACAAAACACTTAAAAAGAAAAGGTCGGTTCAAAAAAGAGGTTGTAAAAGAGTTCAAAAAAGAGGTTCGTAAAAGAGTTAAAAAATGAGGTTCGAAAAAGAGGTTCATAAAAGAGTTCAAAAAGTGAAAGAGTTCAAAGAAGAGGTTCGTAAAAGAGTTTAAAGAGGTCGTAAAAGAGTTAAGAGAAGTCGTAAAAGAGTTTGAAAAGAGGTTTGTAAAATAGTTCAAAAAGAGGTCGTAAAAGAGTTCATAAAAGAGGTTCGTAAGAGAGTACGAAAAAGAGGTTCGTAAAAGAGTTCAAAAAGAATTCAAAAAGAGGTTCTTAAAAGAGTTCCAAAAAGCGTTCAAAAGAGGTTTGTAAGAGTTCAAAAATAACTTTGTAAAAGAGTTCAAAAAGAGGTCGGAAAGGAGTTCAAAAAGAGGTTCGTAAAATAGTTCAAAAAGAGGACGTGAAAGAGTTCATAAAAGAGGTTCGTAAGAGAGTACAAAAAAGAGGTTCGTAAAAGAGTTCAAAAAGAAGTTCGTAAAAGAGTTCAAAAAGAGGTCGTAAAAGAGTTAAAATAAGTTGTAAAAGAGTTCAAAAAGAGGTTCGTAAAATAGTTCAAAAAGAGGTCGTAAAAGAGTTCATAAAAGAGGTTTGTAAGAGAGTACAAAAAAGAGGTTCGTAAAGGAGTTCAAAAAGAAGTTCGTAAAAGAATTCAAAAAGAGGTTCTTAAGAGTTCCAAAAAGCGTTCAAAAGAGGTTCGTAAGAGTTCAAAAATAACTTTGTAAAGAGTTCGAAAAGAGGTCGTAAAAGAGGTATGTAAAAGAGTTCATAAAAGAGGTTCGTAAGAGAGTACAAAAAATAGGTTTGTAAAAGAGTTCAAAAAGAAGTTCGTAAAAGAATTCAAAAAGAGGTTCATAAAAGACTTCCAAAAAGCATTCAAAAGAGGTTCGTAAAAGAGTTCAAAAATAACTTTGTAAAATATTTCAAAAAGAGGTTCGTAAAATAGTTCAAAAAGAGGCCGTAAAAGAGTTCATAAAAGAGGTTCGTTAGAGAGTACAAAAAAGAGGTTTGTAAAAGAGTTCAAAAAGAGGTTCATAAAAGACTTCCAAAAAGTGTTCAAAAGAGGTTCGTAAAAGAGTTCAAAAATAACTTTGTAAAAGAGTTCGAAAAGAGGTCGTAATAGAGTTCAAAAAGAGGTTCGTAAAATAGTCCAAAAAGAGGTCGTAAAAGAGTTCAAAAAGAGGTTCATAAAAGAGTTCCAAAAAGCGTTCAAAAGAGGTTTGTAAGAGTTCAAAAATAACTTTGTAAAAGAGTTCAGAAAGAGGTTCGTAACATAGTTCAAAAAGAGGTCCTAAAAGAGTTCATAAAAGAGGTTTGTTAGAGAGTACAAAAAAGAGGTTTGTAAAAGAGTTCAAAAAGAAGTTCGTAAAAGAGTTCAAAAAGAGGTTTATAAAAGACTTCCAAAAAGCGTTCGAAAGAGGTTCGTAAAAGAGTTCAAAAATAACTTTGTAAAAGAGTTCAAAAAGAGGTTTGTAAAAGAGGTCGTAAAAGAGTTAAAAACAAGCGGTGCCTGGAGGGGAGTCTAGTACTGCTTCCCCTTTGCTTTTGTAGTTCTTGGGTCAGACAATATCTTTCTGTTGATTACAATACATGAAAGAAACCCCCCCCCCCCCTACACAGTGGCGTTTTACAAGCCTCCTTCTGGGTAGGTTCGAAGACAGATTTTGGTCTTCTCGCCGGGAACTCATTTCAACACAAAGTTTATGTGGTAACTTCGATAATATTATTCTAACAGTTTCTTTTATGAAGACAAGAATATAAACAGCCATTGCCTTTGATTACAAAACAGTTAAAAAGAAACGGCCCGTTCAAAAAAGAGGTTGTAAAAGAGTTCAAAAAGAGGTTTGTAACACAGTTTTTAAAAAAGCGGTACCTGGAGGGGAGTCTGGTCCTGCTTCCTCTTCGCTTTTGTAGTTCTTGTGTCAGACAATGTCTTTCTGTTGATTACAATACATGAAAGAAACTTCCCCCCTACACAGTGGAGTTTTACAAGCCTTCTTCTTTGTAAGTTCAAAGACAGCTTTTGGTCTTCTCGCCGGGAACTCATTTCAACACAAAGTTTTTGGGATAACTTAGATAAAATTATTCCAACAGTTTCTTTTACGAAGACAAGAATATAAGTTGGTGTGATTAAGGTTGCAAAATTACCGGAAATATTCAAAGTTGGCAACTTTCCATGGGAATTAACGGGAATTAAGGGGAATAAACATTGAATGCAACATGCTAGTTCTTGCAGCATGATTATTAGCTAAAACAACCTCATTTCATGCTAATTCAGTAGAATTTCAACCCTGCACGGAAATTAAAATAATTCATGGAACATCATTAGTAACTTCAAGATTAATTTTAGAATTTTGATGACATATTTTAAATAGGTTTAAAAGAGGAGAAAACACGAAAAAAAATGAAAATTACATTTTTTTGTGTGTTTTCTCCTAAATATATATATATATATATATATATATATATATATATATATATATATATATATATATATATATATATATATATATATTTATATTTAGAATATTTATTAAAAAACGGGTATTTCTGTCTGTCATTCCGTCGTACATTTTTTTTTACTTTTACGGAAGGTTTTTTTGTAGAGAATAAATGATTAAAAAAATACTTAATTGAACGGTTTAAACGAGGAGAAAACACGAAAAAAAATGAAAATTACATTTTGAAACATAGTTTATCTTCAATTTCGACTCTTTAAAATTCAAAATTCAACCGAAAAAAATGAAGAGAAAAACTTGCTAATTTGAATCTTTTTGAAAAAATTAAAAAAAGAATTGATGGAACATCATTAGATTAATTTTACAATTTTGATGACATGTTTTAAATAGGTTCAAATCCAATCTGCACTTTGTTAGAATATATAACAAATTGGACCAAGCTATATTTCTAACAAAGACAAATCATTATTTCTTCTAGATTTTCCGGAAAAATTTTTTTAAAAGAAATTCAAAAGACTTTGAAATAAGATTTAAATTTGATTCTACAGATTTTCTAGATTTGCCGGAATAATTTTTTAAAATTTTAATCATAAGTTTGAAGAAATATTTCACAAATATTCTTCGTCGAAAAAACAGAAGCTAAAATGAAAAATTAAAATAAAATGTATTTATTATTCTTTACAATTAAAAAAAAAATACTTGAACATTGATTTAAATTGTCAGGAAAAAAGAGGAAGGAATTTAAAAGGTAAATGTGTTTGAAAATCCTAAAATAATTTTTAAGGTTGTATTTTTTCTCTAAAATTGTCTTTCTGAACGTTATAAGAAGCAAAGTAAAAAAAAAAAAAAGAATTTATTTAAACAAGTGAAGACCAAGTCTTTAAAATATTTTCTTGGTTTTTCAAATTCTATTTGAGTTTTGTCTCTCTTAGAATTAAAAATGTCGAGCAAAGCGAGACCAGCTTGCTAGTAAATAAATACAATTCAAAAAAATAGAGGCAGTTCACTGGTAAGTGCTGCTATCTGAGCTATTTTTAGAACAGGCCAGCGGGCGACTCATCTGGTCCTTACGGGCGACCTGGTGTTGGTGACCCCTGGTCTATTAGTTGTTATTTTGGAGAGTTCTGGTATTTTATCATATGATAATAAAACATTTTGATGTATTGTCGATCGAAGGTAGGTAGGTCTGTACAATGAAGCTATGTTTTCAGCACAAACCTGTTCAAAAATAGACAAACAATGTACAGGGTGCCAGAACAGGAATGCTGATGGGTCGCCACGAGCCGCCCCGTAAAAGATGGGGAAAAAGGCAAAAGCTGGGGGAGGATGAGTAAAAAAAAATGCAATCTGGCCCCTTAGGAGCCCAGACTGGAGTGGGAAAAAACCTCCATAGCAAAGCACATATACATATTACAACATACATCTCGAGACTTGCAACAGAGGGGGAGTGGGGGCTATGGTGGCAGGCTGCAGCTCTTCAGGCGCTGCCCAGTTGTCCATCACCCCCTGAGGGATTCCTGTATGTCACAGCTCGTGCGCATCATCTCTCTCTAAAATACAGCACTATGTCATCAGTTTCTGATTTATTAAATTGTATAACAGTGCAAAATATTGCTCATTTGAAGTGGTCTTTCTTGAACTATTTGGAAGAAAAAGATAAACAAATAACTAAAAACTTGTTGAAAAATAAACAAGCGATTCAATTATAAATTAAAGCTGCAAGCAGCGTTGGTCGGGTCCGCCTTTGGCTGCTGCCCCCGAGACCCACGGCCGGATAAGCGTTAGAAGACGCCTTGGAGCCACTATTTTGAGAATCTAATGCATCGTGAAAGTAATGCAGTTGTTGTATTGAAGTGAAAATATCAAACTTCCTGTTGATTTTTGCTAAAGTATGTTGATTATTAAAATGTAGGTCTAAGTGAGACCTACATAGTGTTTTTTTGTTTCATGTCCCTTTGAGATTCCTACCGGAAGTTACAAGCAGTTTTGTCTGTGTTTTCTTCCTAGGAGCAGTTTGTCCGTGTTGTATTCCTAGGGGGGCAGTAGAGCGCAATTTTGAGTTTTGAGGTTAGGTTTTTTCATCAGATCGCAATTTTTGCCAGACCTGATGTGTGTGTCAAGTTTGGTGAGTTTAGAAGCATTTTAAGGGGGTCAAATAACAGCTCAAAGAGGCAAAAATGACATTTCTTAGGAGACTTTGCACAGGGGTTCTTTGAAGGCGCGTAAAATCAAAACCTGAGAACTTATCAAAACTCTGTTCAATACTTTTAATCAGAAGGGTTCAATCTCTCTCCTGTGCGAGTTTGAAGCCAAAACAACAAACGCACTCAGAGGAGATAATGTTTGAAGAAAGGTGACCGGTTTTTACAAAACTTTTGTTTTGAAGGGGGGATTGCAAACTTCCTGTTGATTATTGTTGGGGGTTGTCAATCTATGAAATGTAGGTCTAAGCGAGACCTACATAGAGGTTTTTGTTTCATGTCTCTCCGACATTCTTACCGGAAGTTACAAGCAGTTTTGTCGGTGTTTTCTTCCTAGGAGCAGTTTTTTCAGTGTTTTATTCAAAAATAGCGCTAGAGCGCAATTTTGAGTTTTGGGGTTTGGTTTTTTCATTATATCGCAATATTCGCCAGTCCTTATGTGTGCGCCAAGTTTGGTGACTTTTGAAGCATTTTAAAGGGGTCAAATTACAGCGCAAAGAGGCAAAAATTGCATTTTTTGCAAAAATTTTTATTTTGAAGGGGTTTTTGCCGACTTCCTGTAGATTTTTGCTGAAAGAAGTGAGTGTATGAAAATTGGGTCTAAGTCAGACCTACATAGGAGTTTTTGTTTCATGTCGCTATGACATTCCTAACAGAAGTTACATGCAGTTTTGTCTGTAATTTTTTCCTAGGGGGCGCTAGAGCGCAATTTTCATTTTGGGGGATTGGTTGCTTAATATGTTGGGAAGGTTTGCTATACCGACGTGTGTGTCAAATTTGGTGAGTTTTGAAGCATGTTAAGGGGGTCAAATTACAGCGTGTAGGTGCGGAATAATAATAAAACACAGCAGTTTCAATAAAGATTTCTCCACATAGAAGTAATCATCAACTTAAAGTGCCCTCTTTGGGGATTGTAATAGAGATCCATCTGGCAGGTTCGTCCCTGACAGTTTGGTTTTGTTTTAGTTTTTCCTCTGTGTGTGTCTTTTTTTTTCCTGTCAGCGCTTTTATTTTGGTCATTTCCTGTCTTTCTCCCTGAGCGCTGTTTCCCCTCAGCTGCAGCTGACTGGCACCTGGCCACACCTGGTGTCAATCAGCCCGCTTCCTTTTTGAACCTGTTTTGTCCTCCAGTCGAGTGCTGGATTATTGTTGCTTCTGTATTGTCGCTCCTGTCTTGTCGTGCCGTGTCGTGTCTTTGCAGCGTAGCGGTAAGCTATATTCGTTAGATGTTTGTAGCTTACTGTTTTTTTTGTTCCCTGCTTCCAGTTTCTTTTCATATTACAAGTAAGACTTCTGTTTTCCTGCTCGCTACGCGTTAGCTTCCACGCAAGGCCCTTTTTGTTTTTGCTAACTTCCATGCTAAGTTCCTTTTGTTTTCTAGCTCCCATGCTAGCTCTCTTAGTTGGTTATCCGCCTCGTGCGCTCTTTTTGTTGTAATCCTTTTGTTCTTGTTCTAGTGTTTTAATTCAAACATCTTTTCCTACTCAATGCCTGCCTCCTCCTCTGCATCTTGAGGTTGGTCACAAACTAACTCTGACACCATCTGGATTCGTCAACTTCATTCTAAACATTTCTTCACCAAAAAAATAAATCTTTAACCTCAATATTTATGGAACATGTCCACACAAAAAAAACACTGAATATTGCTTTGTTGTATTTCTTTTTCACAGTTTTTGAACTGACAGTATTATTCAATAAATATATTTATAAAGGATTTTTGAATTGTTGCTATTAAGAATTTTTTTTTTAAATCTCACATACCCCTTGGCATACCTCCAAGTACCCCCAGGGGTACACGTACCCCCGTTTAAGAAGCACTGCTATAGCATACGTCAGGGGTGCCCATTACGTCGATCGCGAGCTACCAGTCGACCGCGGGGGGTGTGTCAGTCGATCTCCAGCCAGGCTTTTAAAAAAAAATAGACCTAAAAATGAGTGATCATCAATCTTCACCAAGACGTCACTTAAATGACATTCACGGTACCGGAGGGTCTTGTGAGATGACGCTGGCTGCTGCAAGATCATTATTATGAAAATATGACCGAGAGGAAGGCGAGAAACACTTTTTATTTCAACAGACTCTCGCGCCGTACCTTCCGTCAAAACTCTAAAGGCCGACTGCACATTTCCTATCTTCACAATAAAAGCCCTGCTTCATGCTGCCTGCGCTAACTAAATACAGAGTCTCGGAAAACTGGCGTGCACAAGTGATCCCTCAGAAAGCTGGCGTGCACAAGCTTTCCGAGACTCTTATTTTGTTAGCGCAGGCAGCATGAAGCAGGGCTTTTATTGTGAAGATAGGAAATGTGCAGTCGGCCTTTAGAGTTTTGACGGAAGGGACGGCGCGAGAGTCTGTTGAAATAAAAAGTGTTTCTCGCCTTCCTCTCTGTCATTTTTTCATAATAATGAACTGGCAGCAGC
Source organism: Nerophis ophidion (assembly GCF_033978795.1). Lineage (NCBI taxonomy): Eukaryota > Metazoa > Chordata > Actinopteri > Syngnathiformes > Syngnathidae > Nerophis > Nerophis ophidion. The sequence continues at coordinate 41,719,807 of NC_084631.1, forward strand.
CAGCGTCATCTCACAAGACCCTCGGGTGCCGTGAATGTCAATCAAGCAAGCTACGGAATTTGCCGCCAATGTTTTTCTTGTAAAGTGTATGGAAGCTGGATGAATTAGATGCCAAAAACCAACCACTTTCATGTGGTATTGTACAGAAAGGACCACTTTTTTTCTCCTCCGTTTGAAAATGTGGCCGTTATCATCATTACTGTCTGATTCCAATCAATGCAAGTCATCAGAATCAGGTAATACACCAACTTATATTCTTGTCTTGGTGAAAGAAAGACATCTATATGTGTTACACATGCTTGTACTATCATTAAACACATTTAACTTGTTTACAAAAATGTCTCTTTCATAAATAAATAAATATAAATGATATATATAAATGAGGTAGATCCCCTCGAGTTGGTCAATTGAAAAGTAGCTCGCCTGCAGAAAAAGTGTGGGCACCCCTGGCATACGTGTATTAAAACTGTAAGTGGTGTTATCGTCATTTTAGGAATCGAACACCGTTTGCGGCTCTAGTTGGGTTTTATCTGCTGGGAAATGGGCACCAACGGCTTTTTGTATGCTGAAGGTTGTCGACATCTGCCTTGGGTGAAATGTGACTTTCACTTCTTCTTCTTCTTCTTCTTGCTGCTGCTTTTCCTTTTGTGTGGCGTGAGGTGTGACCATTTGTACTCTGCACTCTGAGAAGGAAATGATTGCAAGACAAGGAGCCTCACAGAAGTGTGTCACACAATCATAAAACCGGACTTTTGTGGAAGGCAAAATGCTGCCTTTGGCTTTTTATTTTTTTTGGTTGTATTTTCCAGTGAAAAGTTGGAGAAGTGAAATGCTGCACCGACAATTTCCAGGCATAAACGCCACAATTTCCTTTATTGTACTTGATAGTCCAACACGCCTCTGCAGCCTCTTTCTGCTTCCCAGGGGCCAATTTGTGTTGAAGTGACCAAATGTTGCAATATACACAACAAATGTTGCAATATACACAACAAATGTTGCAATATGCACAACAAATGTTGCAATATGCACAACAAATGTTGCAATATGCACAACAAATGTTGCAATATACACAACAAATGTTGCAATATGCACAACACATGTTGCAATATGCACAACAAATGTTGCAATATGCACAACAAATGTTGCAATATGCACAACAAATGTTGCAATATACACAACAAATGTTGCAATATGCACAACAAATGTTGCAATATGCACAACAAATGTTGCAATATGCACAACAAATGTTGCAATATGCACAACAAATGTTGCAATATACACAACAAATGTTGCAATATGCACAACAAAAGTTGCAATATGCACAACAAATGTTGCAATATACACAACAAATGTTGCAATATACACAACAAATGTTGCAATATGCACAACAAATGTTGCAATATGCACAACAAATGTTGCAATATGCACAACAAATGTTGCAATATGCACAACAAATGTTGCAATATACACAACAAATGTTGCAATATGCACAACAAATGTTGCAATATGCACAACAAATGTTGCAATATACACAACAAATGTTGCAATATACACAACAAATGTTGCAATATGCACAACAAATGTTGCAATATGCACAACAAATGTTGCAATATACACAACAAATGTTGCAATATGCACAACAAATGTTGCAATATGCACAACAAATGTTGCAATATACACAACAAATGTTGCAATATACACAACACATGTTGCAATATGCACAACAAATGTTGCAATATGCACAACAAATGTTACAATATGCACAACAAATGTTGCAATATACACAACAAATGTTGCAATATACACAACAAATGTTGCAATATACACAACAAATGTTGCAATATGCACAACAAATGTTGCAATATGCACAACAAATGTTGCAATATGCAGAACAAATGTTGCAATATGCACAACAAATGTTGCAATATGCACAACAAATGTTGCAATATACACAACAAATGTTGCAATATACACAACAAATGTCGCAATATGCACAACAAAAGTTGCAATATGCACAACAAATGTTGCAATATACACAACAAATGTTGCAATATACACAACAAATGTTGCAATATGCACAACAAATGTTGCAATATGCACAACAAATGTTGTAATATGCACAACAAATGTTGCAATATACACAACAAATGTTGCAATATACACAACAAATGTTGCAATATGCACAACAAATGTTGCAATATGCACAACAAATGTTGCAATATACACAACAAATGTTGCAATATGCACAACAAATGTTGCAATATGCACAACAAATGTTGCAATATACACAACAAATGTTGCAATATACACAACAAATGTTGCAATATACACAACACATGTTGCAATATACACAACAAATGTTGCAATATACACAACAAATGTTGCAATATGCACAAAAAATGTTGCAATATGCACAACAAATGTTGCAATATACACAACAAATGTTGCAATATACACAACAAATGTTGCAATATGCACAACAAATGTTGCAATATGCACAACAAATGTTGCAATATGCACAACAAATGTTGCAATATACACAACAAATGTTGCAATATGCACAACAAATGTGGCAATATGCACAACAAATGTGGCAATATGCACAACAAATGTTGCAATATGCACAACAAATGTTGCAATACGCACAACAAATGTTGCAATATGCACAACAAATGTTGCAATATGCACAACAAATGTTGCAATATACACAACAAATGTTGCAATATACACAACAAATGTGGCAATATGCACAACAAATGTTGCAATATGCACAACAAATGTTGCAATATGCACAACAAATGTTGCAATATACACAACAAATGTTGCAATATGCACAACAAATGTTGCAATATACACAACAAATGTTGCAATATGCACAACAAATGTTGCAATATGCACAACAAATGTTGTAATATGCACAACAAATGTTGCAATATACACAACAAATGTTGCAATATGCACAACAAATGTTGCAATATGCACAACAAATGTTGCAATATGCAGAAAAAATGTTGCAATATGCACAACAAATGTTGCAATATGCACAACAAATGTTGCAATATACACAACAAATGTTGCAATATACACAACAAATGTCGCAATATGCACAACAAATGTTGCAATATACACAACAAATGTTGCAATATGCACAACAAATGTTGCAATATGCACAACAAATGTTGCAATATACACAACAAATGTTGCAATATGCACAACAAATGTTGCAATATGCACAACAAATGTTGCAATATGCACAACAAATGTTGCAATATGCACAACAAATGTTGCAATATGCACAACAAATGTTGTAATATGCACAACAAATGTTGCAATATACACAACAAATGTTGCAATATGCACAACAAATGTTGCAATATACACAACAAATGTTGCAATATACACAACAAATGTCGCAATATGCACAACAAAAGTCGCAATATGCACAACAAATGTTGCAATATACACAACAAATGTTGCAATATGCACAACAAATGTTGCAATATGCACAACAAATGTTGCAATATACACAACAAATGTTGCAATATGCACAACAAATGTTGCAATATGCACAACAAATGTTGCAATATGCACAACAAATGTTGCAATATGCACAACAAATGTTGCAATATGCACAACAAATGTTGCAATATGCACAACAAATGTTGCAATATACACAACAAATGTTGCAATATGCACAACAAATGTTGCAATATGCACAACAAATGTTGCAATATGCACAACAAATGTTGCAATATGCACAACAAATGTTGCAATATGCACAACAAATGTTGCAATATACACAACAAATGTTGCAATATGCACAACAAATGTTGCAATATGCACAACAAATGTTGTAATATGCACAACAAATGTTGCAATATACACAACAAATGTTGCAATATGCACAACAAATGTTGCAATATGCACAACAAATGTTGCAATATGCAGAACAAATGTTGCAATATGCACAACAAATGTTGCAATATGCACAACAAATGTTGCAATATACACAACAAATGTTGCAATATACACAACAAATGTCGCAATATGCACAACAAAAGTTGCAATATGCACAACAAATGTTGCAATATACACAACAAATGTTGCAATATGCACAACAAATGTTGCAATATGCACAACAAATGTTGCAATATACACAACAAATGTTGCAATATACACAACAAATGTTGCAATATGCACAACAAATGTTGCAATATGCACAACAAATGTTGCAATATGCACAACAAATGTTGCAATATGCACAACAAATGTTGTAATATGCACAACAAATGTTGCAATATACACAACAAATGTTGCAATATGCACAACAAATGTTGCAATATGCACAACAAATGTTGCAATATGCACAACAAATGTTGCAATATGCACAACAAATGTTGCAATATGCACAACAAATGTTGCAATATGCACAACAAATGTTGCAATATGCACAACAAATGTTGCAATATGCACAACAAATGTTGCAATATGCACAACAAATGTTGCAATATACACAACAAATGTTGCAATATGCACAACAAATGTGGCAATATACACAACAAATGTTGCAATATGCACAACAAGCACTTGGCTGGAGGCCACTTTTCTTGCTGATGATCAAACATACTCTTCATCCTGGGAACATGAGAGCAGATCAAATATTTCACATTTACATGATCGGTTGTTTAGTTTTTTTCAATATTTTATTTGAAAATACATGTTTTATTTGAAAAGTCCTCAAATATGTACAATACAACCAAATGATTGTAAGATTTTTACCAAAAGTTTTATTTTTATTATAAAACTTTTGTTTTTGGGGGGAAAAAATCATAAATTTTTTTTTACCTTTTTTGACTGTACTTAAATGTATGATGGACTGTTTACATTATTCACATGTGAATAATGCTGTATAATAGACTGTATTTATACTATTCACCTGTAAATAATGTTGTATAATAGACTATTTATATTATTCCCATGTGAATAATGCTGAATAATAGACTTTATTTATGTTATTCACATGTGAATAATGCTGTATAATGGACTGTATTTTTATTATTCACATGTGAATAATGCTTTATAATAGACTGTATTTATGTTATTCACGTGTGAATAATGTTGTATAATAGACTGTATTTATATTATTCACATGTGAATAATGTTGTATAATAGACTGTATTTATATTATTCACATGTGAACAATGCTGTATAATAGACTGTATTTATACTATTCATATGTGAATAATACTGTATAATAGACTGTATTTATATTATTCACATGTGAATAATCCTGTATAATACACTGTATTTATATTATTTACATGAATAATGCTGTATAATAGACTGTATTTATGTTATTCACATGTAAACAATGCTGTATAATAGACTGTATTTATATTATTCACATGTGAATAATGTTGTATAATAGACTGTATTTATATTATTCACATGTGAATAATGCTGTATAATAGACTGTATTTGTTATTCACATGTAAACAATGCTGTATAATAGACTGTATTTATATTATTCACCTGTAAATAATGTTGTATAATAGACTATTTATATTATTCACATGTGAATAATGTATAATAGACTGTATTTATATTATTCACATGTGAATAATGCTGTATGATAGACTGTATTTGTTCACAAATGTGAACAATGTTGTATAATAGACTGTATTTATATTATTCACATGTGAATAATGCTGTATAATAGACTGTATTTATGTTATTCACATGTAAACAATGCTGTATAATAGACTGTATTTATATTATTCACATGTGAATAATGTTGTATAATAGACTGTATTTATATTATTCACATGTGAATAATGTATAATAGACTATTTATATTATTCACATGTGAATAATGCTGTATGATAGACTGTATTTGTTCACAAATGTGAACAATGTTGAATAATAGACTGTATTTATATCATTCACATGTGAATAATGCTGTATAATAGACAGTATTTATATTATTCACATGTGAATAATGTTGTATAATAGACTGTATTTATTTATTTACATGTGAATAATGTATGATAGACTGTATTTGTTCACAAATGTGAACAATGTTGTATAATAGACTGTATTTATGTTATTCACATGTGAATAATGTTGTATAATAGACTGTATTTATGTTATTCACATGTGAATAATGTTGTATAATAGACTATTTATATTATTCACATGTGAATAATGTATAATAAACTGTATTTATTTTATTCACATGTGAATAATGCTGTATAATAGACTGTGCATTTTTACTAAATTGAAAATGCACGGATTTTATGTACTGATACTGACTCGTTAAAAATATCTCCATAAAATCAAAAATACAAATATCCAAATGAAACAACATGTTTTAACAATTTAGCAAGCCACATTATGAATGTATAATTGAAGTCAATTATAACATTTGATACATCCAGCCAAAAATATTTCAACAGTTTAGGGAGGCTATTCACCAAAAAAAAACGATATTAGTAGAAAATGTACATGTTTGGAAGCTATAAAAATAAATGCATCCCAATGAAAAAATTGTTTGAAAATTTTAGTAAAAATTTTGAAAAAAATTATAGAAAATGCACATTTGGTAGTTTTTTCGGTAGATAAACGGGAGATAAAAATCCAATTCCAACATTTTTATAATAATAAAACATAGAGCAACAAAATAAATATTTGCACAGTTTCAGGTATTAAAAGGGATTATTTCAAATACAGGTATTGTTGGATTGTTTTGTTTAGGTATCTTATCTGTTTTTTTGTTTTTAAAAAAATCATAAGTTTGTATACTTTTTTTTAATGTTTTCATTTTAAATTTTTTTGCATTTTTACTAAATTGAAATCGCACAGATTTTATGTAATGATCTGTTCTAAATATCAATTATAACATTTGATGCATCCAGCAAAAAATATTTAACAGTTTACTGAGGTTATTCACAAAAAAAAGTTTTATTATTAGAAAATGTACATGTGTGGAAGATATATAAATAAATACATCCAAATGGAAAAAATCGTTTTAACAATTTAGTAAAAATATTGAAAAAAATAATAGAGAATGCCAATTTGGGAGTTGTTTTTTTTTCGATAGATAAATAGGAGATAAAAATCAAATTCTAACATTTTTATAATAAAAACAAAACATAAGAGCAACAAAATAAATATTCGCTGACAGTTTCAGGTATTAAAAGGTATTAGTTCAAATACAGGTATTGTTATATTATTTTATTTACATATTTATTTGTTTATTCATAAAATATTCATACCTTTATAATGTTTCCATTTTACATTTTTTTGCATTTTTACTAAACTGAAAATGCACAGATTTTTTGTTTTAAATATCAATTATAACATTTGATACATCCAGCCAAAAATATTTTAACAGTTTAGGGAGGCTATTCACCCAAAAAATATTAGTAGAAAATATACACTTTTGGAGGCTATATAAATAAATACATCTAAATGAAAAATATGTTTTAAAAATTTAGTAAAAATATTGAAAAAAAAAAATAGAAAATGCATGGGAGTTTTTTTCCCCGATAAAAAAAACGGGAGATAAAAATCAAATTCTAACATTTTTATAATAGAAATAAAACATAACAGCAACAAAATAAATATTTGCACAGTTGGCTCTGCTGAAAGTTTCAGGTATTAAAAGGTATTATTTCAAATACAGGTATTGTTATATTATTGTATTTACATATCTTATCTATTTGTTTAATCATAAAATATTTATACCTTTATAATGTTTCCATTTTACATTTTTTTGCATTTTTACTAAATTGAAAATGCACAGATTTTATGTAGTGATCGATTTTAAATATCTACATAATCTACATAAACTCAAACGTACAAATATCCAAATAAATGATACGTTTTAACAATTTATCAAGACTAGCCGCGAAAAAAATCAGTAAAAAAATCCATCCATCCATCCATTTTCTACCGCTTATTCACTTTTGGGGTCGCTGGCGCCTATCTCAGCTACAATCGGGTGGAAGGCAGGGTACACCCTGGACATGTCGTCACCTCATCGCAGGGCCCAGTAAAAATATGTAAATGTAAAAAAAAAAAAAGGAAAAACTGAATATTTGAAGTCAATTACACATTTGTTTACAGTTAGCCGTGCTAGCTTTTGTTAGCGATGAGCTATTGTATCCTCCTACAGTGTTTAGTGAAGCATGTTTAGCTATTCCTCGTCCTCCAGAGATACTTGTAAGAAATGTACTTTGTCGCCATGGAGGCCAGGATTAGTGATTTAGAAGTAGCTAAAACACTGTGAATGGACGTTAGCCGCTAGCCAGATCTTAGAGCAGCTCCTCCTGAAGGTGATTCAGAGTTATAACTTCACCCTTATCTTTACTTTTTACACCAAAATGCTTCCATTCTCCCTTTTCTGTCTCCACACTGTGTCTGCTTGGAAGTACTCTGTGCGCGTGCAATGCCGAACATGCTCCACTGCTTGTAAAACCATGACGTCATGGCATTCCCCGGTAATTGGGACGGCGTGGCGCAGTGGAAGAGTGGCTGTGCGCAACCCGAGGGTCACTGGTTCAAATCCCACCTAGAACCAACCTCGTCACGTCCGTTGTGTCCTGAGCAAGACACTTCACCCTTGCTCCTGATGGGTGCTGGTTGGCGCCTTGCATGGCAGCTCCCTCCATCAGTGTGTGAATGGGTAAATGTGGAAGTAGTGTCAAAGCGCTTTGAGTACCTTGAAGGTAGAAAAGCGCTATACAAGTACAACCCATTTATCATTTATTTACTTTTCAAACCGAGTTGTGAACGACTCTTGCCGTCGTCGCTCGGGTTCAATGGGCCACCCAGGAAAAGACATGCTTGAGTAGGTTTGACTCTTGTTTATTCTTTCAATAAACTTCAATTCCGGTCGGGTCGCTTTTCAGCCGGCCGCGTCTCCGTCTCTCGTGTGCTTTTCGGCGCTCTTGCTCTTCAGTCGCTGCTACAGGTTCTCCAACTCCTTCTGCCCTGATCGCTCCTCCTTCTCCCCTTTTATACACTGCGAGGAGATATGTTGATTGTCTCGCACCTGATCTCGCTCGTAGCGTCGCTCTCCGCTCGGTCATGGTCTCCCCCTCCTTGCCGCCATCTTGGGCCGGGCTACAGGGTTCCCTGCCCCGCTGCTTCTCCACAAGAATATAGGACCGTTTTTGATTTATTAGTACTGCCATACTATACTAGTACCAACTAAAGATTTGAGTGGAATGTTGTTTGCCAACTCCCTGAAAAAAAAAAATATGACGACATTGTTTTGGGCCGTTTTTCTTCTTGTGAGAGGAGTTTTATGTTCTGTAAAAATGTTGTTTCAATACATGACGGGGACAGCCCTACTAAATATGGACAAAGTCTATTCCCGTCTTTAAGGTTGGCTTTTCTCTGAAGTTTTTTACAAGCCCTTGATAGCTGAACATTTACGGTGTGCATAAATGTCACCCGGACCTCGGGGAATCGAAGCCCGCCGCCATTTGTTGGAGCGGCGACGACAACTTTAAGACGTCATGAGCATAAAAAGCCCTTTTTTAATGCAGTTTGGCATCAAATAAAATACTATAAAGCTGATTTTGTGAAGAGAAATGAGGTCAATGAAGATGATTATAAAGTTGTCACTTCTATTCATGGACGGAAGTCGAGGCTGTTTTTTTTTTTTTTTTTAGCTCAACTTCTGAGTAAGGATGCTTCAAAAAAGGAAAGATTAAAAGAATAAAAAAAATTTTTTTTTTTAAAGCTGGCAGCCTCCCAACATTTGAAGATGCTGTTTTTTCCTCGCAACATGAGCGCTGACAAATAAACGGGGCGGCATAGCTCGGTTGGTAGAGTGGCCGTGCCAGCAACTTGAGGGTTGCAGGTTCGATTTCCGCTTCCGCCATCCTAGTCACTGCCGTTGTGTCCTTGGGCAAGACACTTTACCCACCCGCTCCCAGTGCCACCCACACTGCTTTAAATGTAACTCAGATATTGGGTTTCACTATGTAAAGCGCTTTGAGTCACTCGAGAAAAGCGCTATATAAATATAATTCAATTCAATGTTGCGTTCTTACAATTCCAAACATCCCAAGAATGTGCGCTGACATTTACAGACTGTAAGGCAGGGGTCACCGAGGTTTTGAAAGCAATAGCTACTTCTTGGCTACTGATTCATGCAAAGGGCTACCAGTTTGATACACACTTCAATAAATTGCCAGAAATAGCCAATTTGCTCAATTTACCTTTAATAAATAAATATATATATATATATATATATATATATATATATATAAACGGGTATTTATGTCCGTCATTCCGTCGTTCATTTTTTTCCCTTTTACGGAAGGTTTTTTTGTGGAGAATAAATGATGAAAAAAACACTTAATTGAACAGTTTAAAAGAGGAGAAAACACGAAAAAAAGTAAAATTAAATTTTGAAACATACTTTATCTTCAATTTCGATACTTTAAAATTCAAAATTCAACCCCAAAAAATTAATGTATGTATGTATATATATATATAGACAAACATACATATATACATACATATACATGTACATATGCATGTATATGTATTTATGTATATATATATGTATATATAAATATATATACAAATATACATACATACATATATGTATACATATGTATGTATATATATATATATATATATATATATATATGTATGTATGTATGTATACATATATGCATGTATATAAACACACACACACACACACACACACACACACACACACACACATATATATATATATACAAAATATTTATTAAAAAAACGGGTATTTCTGTCCGTCATCCCGTCGTAAATTTTTTTTCCTTTTACGGAAGGTTTTTTTGTGGAGAATAAATTATGAAAAAAACACTTAATTGAACGGTTTAGAAGAGGAGAAAACACAAAAAAAATGAAAATTAAATTTTGAAACATACTTTATCTTCAATTTCGACACTTTAAAATTCAAAATTCAACCAAAAAAAATTAATGTATGTATGTATATATATATATATAGACAAACATACATATATACATACATATACATGTATATATGCATGTATATGTATATGTATTTATGTATATATGTATGTATATACAAATATACATACATACATATATGTATACATATGTATGTATACATATATGTATATATATATATATATGTATGTATATAAACACACACACACACACACACACATATATATACAGTATATATATATATATATATATATATATATATATATATATATAAATACACAAAATATTGATTAAAAAAACGGGTATTTCTGTCCGTCATTCCGTCGTGTATTTTTTTTACTTTTACGGAAGTTTTTTTTGTAGAGAATAAATGATGAAAAAAACACTTAATTGAACGGTTTAAAAGAGGAGAAAACACGAAAAAAAAGAAAATTAAATTTTGAAACATACTTTATCTTGAATTTCGACACTTTAAAATTCGAAATTCAACCGAAAAAAATGTATGTATGTATATGTATATATATAGACAAACATACATATATACATATATATACATGTATATATGCATGTATATATGCACGTATATGTATATGTTTTTATGTATATATGTATGTATATATAAATATATATACATATATACATACATACATATATGTATACATATGTATATATATATATATATATATATATATATATATATATGTATGTATGTATGTATACATATATGCATGTATATAAACACACACGCACACACACACACACACATATAAATATATATATATATATATATATATTTATATTTATAATATTTATTAAAAAACGGGTGTTTCTGTCTGTCATTCCGTCGTACATTTTTTTTACTTCTACGGAAGGTTTTTTTTTAGAGAATAAATGATGAAAAAAACACTTAATTGAACGGTTTAAATGAGGAGAAAACACGAAAAAAAATGAAAAATAAATTTTGAAACATAGTTTATCTTCAACTTCGACTCTTTAAAATTCCAAATTAAACCGAAAAAAAATGAAGAGAAAAACTAGCTAATTTGAATCTTTTTGAAAAAAATTTAAAAAAAGAATTTATGGAACATCATTAGTAACATCAAGATTAATTTTAGAATTTTGATGACATGTTTTAAATAGGTTAAAATCCAATCTGCACTTTGTTAGAATATATAACAAATTGGACCAAGCTATATTTCTGACAAAGACAAATCATTATTTCTTCTAGATTTTCCAGATCAAAAATTTTAAAAGAAATTCAAAAGACTTTGAAATAAGATTTAAATTTGATTCTACAGATTTTCTAGATTTGCCAGAATAATTTTGGGGAATTTTAATCATAAATTTAAAGAAATATTTCACAAATATTTTTCGTCGAAAAAACAGAAGCTAAAATGAAGAATTAAATTAAAATATATTCATATATTCTTTACAATAAAAAGAAAATTTTTACTTGAACATTGATTTAAATTGTCAGGAAAGAAGAGGAAGGAATTTAAAAAGTAAAAAGTTATATGTGTCTAAAAATCCTCAAATCATTTTTAAGGTTGTATTTTTTCTCTAAAATTGTCTTTCTGAAAGTTATAAGAAGCAAAGTAAAGAAATAAATGAATTTATTCAAACAAGTGAAGACCAAGTCTTTAAAATATTTTCTCGGATTTTCAAATTCCATTTGAGTTTTGTCTCTATTAGAATTAAAAAATCTCGAGCAAAGTGAGACCAGCTTGCTAGTAAATAAATACAATTTAAAAAATTTGAGTCAGCTCACTGGTAAGTGCTGCTATTTGAGCTATTTTTAGAACAGGCCAGCGGGCGACTCATCTGGTCCTTACGGGCGACCTGGTGTTGGTGACCCCTGCTTTAAAAGAATGCATTCTTCTGTCATTCACTTGGAAAAAAAGGATGAGCTCTCAAGGCATGGCTGTCAAAGTTGCTTCTGTTGGGGCCACATTGCTCTCCAGGGGCCGCTTGTTACAGTGAATATATATGAATGTTATTGTTGTATGATCTCATGATATTATTACACCATTCCATATGCACCCCCTTGTTTTCTTCTGTACAATCTGATGGATCATGTACTTGTTGAAATCTGGGGGAAAAAACTAAACGTTTTACTCTCACAAAAAATGCTTGAAATATGTGTTAATATAGGGGTGTCCAAACTTTTTCACCAAGGACCGCTTCCTAAAAAGTTGATTGTGGAGGCCATTTTGTACTATTTTAGTAAAATATATATATTTATATATGTGCCTGAATGTGTATATATATATGTATGTGTCTGTATATATATATATATATATGTGTGTGTGTGTGTGTGTGTGTGTGTGTGTGTGTGTGTGTGTGTGTGTGTGTGTGTGCGTATATATATATACATATATGTATATATATATACATATATGTGTGTGTGTGTGTATATGTATGTACATACATATATGTATACATATGTGTGTTTGTGTGTATATATACATATATGTATATATATACATATATATATGTGTGTGTGTATATATGTATGTACATATTTATATATATAAATATTTATATATGTATCTATGTATATATATATATATATATATTTATATGTATATATATATATTTATATATGTATATATGCATGTGTATGTATGTATATGTGTATTTATAGGTGTATGTACATATATACATACATACATACATATATATGTATACATATGTATATATATGTATGTATGTATATATACATGTGTGTATATATATATACATGCATGTATATGTATATAAACACACACACGTATATACAGTATATACATATATATATATATATATATATATATATATATATATATAATATACATATATATTAGGGCTGCGAATCTTTGGGTGTCCCACGATTCGATTCAATATTGATTCTTTGGGTCACGATTCGATAATATATTTTTTTTATTTTTTTTATTCGATTCTCGATTCAAAAACAATATTTTTCCGATTCAAAAGGATTCTGTATTCATTCAATACATAGATTTCAGCAGGATCTACCCCAGTCTGCTGACATGCTAGCAGAGTAGTAGATTTAAAAAAAGCTTTTATAACTGTATTGGACAATGTTTTATCAACTGATTGCAATAATGTAAATTAGTTTTAACTATTAAAGGAAGCAAAAATATGACTTATTTTATCTTTGTGAAAACATTGGACACAGTGTGTTGTCAAGCTTATGAGATGCCATGCAAGTGTAAGCCACTGTGACAATATTGTTCTTTTTTATTATTATTTGTCAATGAGGGATTTTTAATCACTGCTATGCTGAAATTATAACTAATATTGATACTGTTGATAATATTCATTTTTGTTTCACTACTTTTGGTTTGTTCTGTGTGGTGTTTGTGTCTCCTCTCAATTGCTCTGTTTATTGCAGTTCTAAATGTTGCTGGCTCAGGTTCGGTTTTGGAATTGGATTGCATTGTTATGGTATTGCTGTGTAGTGGTTTGTTGGATTGATAAAAAAAAATAATCGATTTTTAAAAAATGAGAATCGATTCTGAATCGCACAACGTATTCGATGTGATTCGTGTTTGAATCGATTTTCCCCCACACCCCTAATATATATATATATATATAATATATATATGTCTTCATTGGATTATCCAGAGACGATACCGTGGTAGAGCGCAATATGCATGTGTGGGAAAAATCACAAGACTACTTGATCAGTGGCGCAGTGGTAGAGTGGTCGTGCGTAACCCGAGGGTCCCTGGTTCAATCCCTACCTAGTACCAACCTCGTCATGCCCGTTGTGTCCTGAGCAAGACACTTCACCCTTGCTCCTGATGGGTGCTGGTTAGCGCCTTGCATGGCAGCTCCCTCCATCAGTGTGTGAATGTGTGTGTGAATGGGTAAATGTGGAAGTAGTGTCAAAGCGCTTTGAGTACCTTGAAGGTAGAAAAGCGCTATACAAGTACAACCCATTTATTTATTATCTCTACAGAACTGTTTCATGAGGGGTTCTGTAGAGATGTAGTTTTGTGATTTTTCCCACACATACATACATATATATATATATATATGCGATGAGGTGGCGACTTGTCCAGGGTGTACCCCGCCTTCCGCCCGATTGTAGCTGAGATAGGCGCCAGCACCCCCCGCGACCCCGAAAGGGAATAAGCGGTAGAAAATGGATGGATGGATGGATATATATATATATATATATATATATATATATATATATATATGTACATACACAAACACACACATTTTTTTCAAGTTCTTATGCTAAAAATAGATTCAAATTTTTGACTTTTGTGTTCATATTTCATTTATACTATATATATATATATATATATATATATATATATATATATACAAAATGTTTCATATAGAATAATCCAAAAAGCTACTATGATCTACAATAGTTCAGCTGTGGCATTAAAATAATAAGAAAAAGACAATTATTTGTCATATTTTATTAGGTTTTACTTTATTTAATTTCATTTTTTTTTTTGTTTTTTTTAGAATGCGCGAAAGTACTTCTCTTACTGAGAAAATAATATATTTTAATATTTAAATATTAGTTGTGGCATTTAAAAATAAATATCACATGTTCATCATTTATTAAATCGTGGATCCTAAAAGCGCCTCAGTAAAATATTTCCCTGCCAACCTGCGCTGTGTACAAATACTTCTCCACCACCACGTCTTCCAAAATGGACGTTTTCCGCTGCGAAAGGCGAGAACAAAGCAAAAGTGAAAGCAATTTTCTTTGTGCAGAACTCGCCTTCAGTGCAGTCACACCAAGTTTAAAATAAACTTATTCGTTACTTCCAATCTGTCACTTCAGCGCCCTGAGCGGCCGCCCAGGTGCTTTCAGATCTCTAATCCGGGCTGGAGTTGACACACACACACACACACACACACACACACACACACACACACACACACACACACACACACAAACACGCGTAGATGACAGGCAGGCGACAAGGACCCAGCTGTGACGGCTGTTGTCGACTGGCATGCAGCCTTTTGATGAATTGCCTGCTGAACGATGGCGAAGGTTCAACTCCGCCTCGCCATCTTTTTGTTTGTCTCCAAAGACGTCTCCGTCTTCATGTTCCGTTGAGCAAGCACACATTCAGAATCAAAAATACTTAGTTAATCTCCCAGGGGGAAATTAAGATGTTCAGCACAATCCCTTTCGAGAGCAGACAAACGTTACAGGGAGACAGAACAGGATCAAACATTACAGGGAGACAGAACAGGATCAAACATTACAGGGAGACAGAACAGGATCAAACATTACAGGGAGACAGAACAGGATCAAACAATAACAGGTAGACAGAACAGGATCAAACATTACAGGGAGACAGAACAGGATCAAACATTACAGGGAGACAGAACAGGATCAAGCATTACACAGGGAGACAGAAAAGGGTCAAAAATTATAGGGAGACAGAACAGGATCAAACATTACAGGGAGATAGAACAGAATCAAACATTACAGGGACACAGAACAGGATCAAACACTTCAGGGAGACAGAATAGGATCAAACATTACAGGGAGACAGAACAGGATCAAACATTACAGGGAGACAGAACAAAATCAAACATTACAGGGAGACAGAACGGGATCAAACATTAACAGTGAGACAGAACAGGATCAAACATTACAGGGAGACAGAACAGGATCAAACATTACAGGGAGACAGAACAGGATCAAACATTAACAGAGAGACAGAACAGGATCAAACATTAACAGGGAGACAGAACAGGATCAAACATTACAGGGACACAGAACAGGATCAAACCCTTCAAGGAGACAGAATAGGATCAAACAATACAGGGAGACGGAACAGGATCAAACATTACAGGGACACAGAACAGGATCAAACACTTCAGGGAGACAGAATAGGATCAAACATTACAGGGAAACAGAACAGGATCAAACATTACAGAGAAACAGAACAGGATGAAACATGACAGGGACACAGAACAAAATCAAACATTACAGGGAGATAGAACAGGATCAAACACTACAGGGACACAGAACAGGATCAAACCTTCAAGGAGACAGAATAGGATCAAACAATACAGGGAGACGGAACAGGATCAAACATTACAGGGACACAGAACAGGATCAAACACTTCAGGGAGACAGAATAGGATCAAACATTACAGGGAGACAGAACAGGATCAAACATTAACAGGAAGACAGAACAGGGTCAAACATTACAGGGACACAGAACAGGATCAAACATTACCCAGAGAGACAGAACAGGATCAAACATTACAGAGAAACAGAACAGGATCAAACATTACAGAGAAACAGAACAGGATCAAACATTACAGAGAAACAGAACAGGATGAAACATGACAGGGACACAGAACAAAATCAAACATTACAGGGAGATAGAACAGGATCAAACATTACAGGGAGACGGAACAGGATCAAACATTACAGGGAGATAGAACAGGATCAAACATTACAGGGACACAGAACAGTGTCAAACATTACAGGGAGACAGAACAGGATCAAACCTTAACGGAGAGACAGAACAGGATCAATCATTACAGGGAGACAGAACAGGATCAAACATTAACAGAGAGACAGAACAGGATCAAACATTACAGGGAGACAGAGCAGGATCAAACATTACAGGGACACAGAACAGGATCAAACATTACAGGGAGATAGAACAGAATCAAACATTACAGAGAGACAGAACAGGATCAAACATTACAGGGACACAGAACAGGATTAAACATTACAGGGAGACAGAAGAGGATCAAACATTACAGGGAGACAGAACAGGATCAAACATTAACAGAGAGACAGAACAGGATCAAACATTACAGGGAGACAGAGCAGGATCAAACATTACAGGGACACAGAACAGGATCAAACACTTCAGGGAGACAGAATAGGATCAAACATTACAGGGAGACAGAACAGGATCAAACATTAACAGGAAGACAGAACAGGGTCAAACATTACAGGGACACAGAACAGGATCAAACATTACCCAGAGAGACAGAACAGGATCAAACATTACAGAGAAACAGAACAGGATCAAACATTACAGAGAAACAGAACAGGATGAAACATGACAGGGACACAGAACAAAATCAAACATTACAGGGAGATAGAACAGGATCAAACATTACAGGGAGACGGAACAGGATCAAACATTACAGGGAGATAGAACAGGATCAAACATTACAGGGACACAGAACAGTGTCAAACATTACAGGGAGACAGAACAGGATCAAACATTAACAGAGAGACAGAACAGGATCAAACATTAACAGAGAGACAGAACAGGATCAAACATTACAGGGAGACGGAACAGGATCAAACATTACAGGGAGATAGAACAGGATCAAACATTACAGGGAGACAGAACAGGATCAAACATTACAGGGACACAGAACAGTGTCAAACATTACAGGGAGACAGAACAGGATCAAACATTACAGGGAGACAGAACAGGATCAAACATTAACGGAGAGACAGAACAGGATCAATCATTACAGGGAGACGGAACAGGATCAAACATTACAGGGAGATAGAACAGGATCAAACATTACAGGGACACAGAACAGTGTCAAACATTACAGGGAGACAGAACAGGATCAAACATTACAGGGAGACAGAACAGGATCAAACATTAACGGAGAGACAGAACAGGATCAATCATTACAGGGAGACAGAACAGGATCAAACTTTAACAGAGACAGAACAGGATCAAACATTACAGGGAGACAGAGCAGGATCAAACATTACAGGGACACAGAACAGGATCAAACATTACAGGGAGATAGAACAGAATCAAACATTACAGAGAGACAGAACAGGATCAAACATTACAGGGACACAGAACAGGATCAAACATTACAGGGAGACAGAACAGGATCAAACATTACAGGGAGACAGAACAGGATCAAACATTAACAGAGAGACAGAACAGGATCAAACATTACAGGGAGACAGAACAGGATCAAACATTACAGGGAGACAGAACAGGATCAAACATTAACAGAGAGACAGAACAGGATCAAACATTACAGGGAGACAGAACAGGATCAAACATTACAGAGAGACAGAACAGGATCAAACATTACAGGGAGACAGAACAGGATCAAACATTACAGGGAGACAGAACAGGATCAAACATTACAGGGAGACAGAGCAGGATCAAACATTACACGCATCTCTTCCAGTCTCTGCAAATTCTGCAGTCCTATCTCTTCATCCACATCTCCTCCAGTCTCTCCAGACTCTGCAGTCCTGTCTCTTCATCCGTATCTCTTCCAGTCTCTGCATATTCTACAGTCCTGTCTCTTTATCCGCATCTCCTCCAGTCCCTCCAAACTCTGCAGTCCTGTCTCTTTATCCGCATCTCCTCCAGTCCCTCCAAACTCTGCAGTTCTGTCTCTTTATCCGCATCTCCTCCAGTCTCTCCAAACTCTGCAGTTCTGTCTCTTCATCCACATCTTCTCCAGTCTCTCCAGACTCTGCAGTCCTGTCTCTTCATCCGTATCTCTTCCAGTCTCTGCATATTCTGCAGTCCTGTCTCTTTATCCGCATCTCCTCCAGTCCCTCCAAACTCTGCAGTTCTGTCTCTTCATCCACATCTTCTCCAGTCCCTCCAGACTCTGCAGTTCTGTCTCTTCATCCACATCTTCTCCAGTCTCTCCAGACTCTGCAGTCCTGTCTCTTCATCCGTATCTCTTCCAGTCTCTGCATATTCTGCAGTCCTGTCTCTTTATCCGCATCTCCTCCAGTCCCTCCAAACTCTGCAGTTCTGTCTCTTCATCCACATCTTCTCCAGTCCCTCCAGACTCTGCAGTCCTGTCTCTTTATCCGCATCTGTTTTAGTCTCTCCCAACTCCGCAGTCCTGTTTCTTCATCCACATCTCCTCCAGTCTCTCCAAACTCTGCAGTCCTGTCTCTTCATCTACATCTCCTCCAGTCCCTCCAAATGGACTCTGGTGTGGCAGAGACCAGGCGGCTGGTGTCCGTGGCCAACGCAGATCCAGAAGTCCACAAAAACCACCGCAGAAGTCAGAACAATGGCATCTTGGGAAAATAAATAAATAAATAAAAATTACAAAAATTCCTGCCGAGTGTTGAGTTCTTACTTTTAAAACGGTTATATTGCCACCTAAAGGACTACTTTGTGATTTCATGGCCTGCAATCCTGATAAACCTTTCTTGTGTTTCCAGCTCGGACGACTATTATGAATACGGACACAGCGCCGAGTCGTACGAGTCGTATGGTAAGTTCTCAACGACACCAACCATTGGGCCAAGTGAATGTTACACGGTAGGAAGGGGATTCACGTGGCCTGACACATGAAACGTGACACTATCCACTTTAGCCGACATTTTAAAAATGTTTATTTTTTTTTTGTGGCAAGACCAACTTTGCTATGTAGAGTGGCACCTTTCCATCATTTTCAGCAGGACTGCATTGCAAAATGATTAACACCCTCCTTCCTCTTACGCGAGATCCTCCCAGGAGTGGGGCCAATGAATCCCTTCCTGGCTCCCAATCTCACAGCACACACCTACTTGACGTCACAGTCCAGTGGAATGATTCAAATCTATTATTGTCATCCTAAATCAATGATTAAGTCAGAAAATGGGGTTTTATACATTTTTGATACATTTAGTTTTTCATTACAGTTTTAACTAGTTCTTCTCCCGTGGCCGAAAAATCTTAGCTTTCGATGCTCGGCGCCATTTTTGAAGTGCGCCAACTTTTTCTATGTTACGCTAACGTTAGCATGCTGACCTTTTATGCTGGCTTTTTTTGCTAAGTTCACACGTAAAAAGCTAAAAAAATCACTGTGTCGTCATGCTAACGTACGCTAGCATTGTAGCTCATTTGATTTATTTAAATTTAAACAAGGCTTTTGATACTTTACGCCAATTTAAAATGATGCTAACTATTCCTACTGTTGTGTTACTGTTTATGTATTTAATTACTCATTGTGTAATATTTGACTATATTTACTCGTTTATTTATTCACTGCTGTGTTACAATTAGAGAACAAGCAGATGGAATAAAACTGCTGTGACACGAAAAGAGTTATTTTTCTTAGTACTCCTTTTCGGACAAACAACAGGAAATTCGTATTCGTAGAAACCTACAAATTGTGGCTGCGGACACTTGCCGCTTTCTTAGAAGTACGCTAACTGTTCCTATGTTGTCATGCTAATGTTAGCGTGCTAACGTTTTATTTTAGCTCATTTAAATCATTCAGTCTTAAACTTCATGGCTTTTCACACTTTCCACCGTGTTGCAAATAAAGTGACAGCAACAAACCAACCAACCACCAACTCGACAATAAAAATGACAAAACAAAGAGCAACATCCTGTAAGCAAGCAGAAGTGTCTCTGGTCATCAACAGTGTAAAAAAAACAGCGTAATAACGCGTTAACTATCATTTCCTTTGCCAACTTTTTAATTTTTTTTGATGCGCGATTACCGTGCACAAGTCTTAATATTGACTCTCAAATCAATACGTTGACTCTTTAATTATGATAGTGTTTATCATGAACAAGAACGGAGTGTAAAATAACTAAATTCAAGTTTAAATCAGTGTTTCTTAGTCATTGGGTCATGAGCGCCCCCCAGAGGGCCGCCAAAAATCTGTTCCTCAGCAGTGGACTGTAATCATAATTATAGTTATTATTATTGTTATTATTATTATTATTATTATTATTACTATTTTTATTATTATTTTCATTTTGTTTCTCAGCAGTGTGTATGGTCCACAGCGGAAAGTTGATTTTCAAGACAAAAAATAATTTTCAAGGTAAAATTTGATTTTCAAGACAAAAAATAATTTTCTAGACAAAAAATGATATTCAAGGTAAAAGTACATTTTCAAGACAAAAAAATTATTTTCAAGAAAAAAAATTGATTTTCATGGTAAAGTTGATTTTCAAGACAAAAAATTATATTCAAGGTAAAAAGTTGATTTTAAAGACAAAAAAATGAAATTCAAGGTAAAAATGTAATTTCAAGACAAAAAATTATTTTCAAGATAAATTGATTTTCAAGACAAAAAATATTTTCAAGGTTAAAGTGGATTTTTTCAAGACAAAAAATTATTTTCAAGGTAAAATTTGATTTTCAAAACAAAAAATGATCTTCAATATAAAATTTGATTTTCCAGACAAAAAATTATATTCAAGGTAAAAAGTTGATTTTAAAGGGGAAAACATGATTTTCAAGGTAAAAGTAAATTTTCAAGACAAAAAAATTATTTTCAAGAAAAAAAATTGATTTTCAAGGTAAAATTTGATTTTCAAGACAAAAAATAATCTTCAAGACAAAACAATGATATTCAAGGTAAAAAGTTGATTTTAAAGGGAAAAAATGATTTTCAAGGTAAAAGTAAATTTTCAAGACAAAAAAAATATTTTCAAGAAAAAAAATGGATTTTCATGGTCAAAGTAGATTTTCAAGACAAATTATTTTCAAGGTAAAAGTTGATTTTAAAGACAAAAAATGATATACTCAAGGTAAAAATGTAATTTCAAGACAAAAATAATTTTCAAGATAAAAATTAATTTTCAAGACAAAAAATATTTTCAAGGTTAAAGTGGATTTTTTCAAGGCAAAAAATTATTTTCAAGGTAAAAGTTGATTTTCAAAACAAAAAATGATCTTCAAGATAAAATTTGATTTTCAAGACAAAAAATGATATTCAAGGTAAAAAGTTTATTTTAAAGGGGAAAACATGATTTTCAAGGTAAAAGTAAATTTTCAAGACAAAAAAATTATTTTCAAGAAAAAAAATTGATTTTCAAGGTAAAAGTTGATTTTCAAGACAAAAAATGATATTCAAGGTAAAAATGTAATTTCAAGACAAAAAATTATATTCAAGATAAATTGATTTTCAAGACAAAAAATATTTTCAAGGTTAAAGTGGATTTTTTCAAGACAAAAAATGATTTTCAAGGTAAAATTTGATTTTCAAAACAAAAAATGATCTTCAATATAAAATTTGATTTTCAAGACAAAAAATGATATTCAAGGTAAAAAGTTGATTTTAAAGGGGAAAAAATGATTTTCAAGGTAAAAGTAAATTTTCAAGACAAAAAAATTATTTTCAAGAAAAAAAATTGATTTTCAGGGTAAAATTTGATTTTCAAGACAAAAAATAATTTTCAAAGGTAAATTTGATTTTCAAGACAAAAAATAATTTTCAAGACAAAAAAATTATATTCAAGGTAAAAAGTTGATTTTAACGGGAAAAAAATGATTTTCAAGGTAAAAGTAAATTTTCAAGACAAAAAAAATATTTTCAAGAAAAAAATTTGATTTTCATGGTAAAAGTTGATTTTCAAGACAAAAAATTATTTTCAAGGTAAAAGTTGATTTTGAAGACAAAAAATGATATTCAAGGTAAAAATGTAATTTCAAGACAAAAAATTATTTTCAAGATAAATTGATTTTCAAGACAAAAAATATTTTCAAGGTTAAAGTGGATTTTTTCAAGACAAAAAATTATTTTCAAGGTAAAATTTGATTTTCAAAACTTCAATATAAAATTTGATTTTCCAGACAAAAAATTATATTCAAGGTAAAAAGTTGATTTTAAAGGGGAAAACATGATTTTCAAGGTAAAAGTAAATTTTCAAGACAAAAAAATTATTTTCAAGAAAAAAAATTGATTTTCAAGGTAAAATTTGATTTTCAAGACAAAACAATGATATTCAAGGTAAAAAGTTGATTTTAAAGGGAAAAAAATTATTTTCAAGGTAAAAGTAAATTTTCAAGACAAAAAAAATATTTTCAAGAAAAAAAATGGATTTTCAAGGTAAAAGTAAATTTTCAAGACAAAAAAATTATTTTCAAGAAAAAAAATTGATTTTCAAGGTAAAATTTGATTTTCAAGACAAAACAATGATATTCAAGGTAAAAAGTTGATTTTAAAGGGAAAAAAATGATTTTCAAGGTAAAAGTAAATTTTCAAGACAAAAAAAATATTTTCAAGAAAAAAAATGGATTTTCATGGTAAAAGTAGATTTTCAAGACAAAAAAATATTTTCAAGGTAAAAGTTGATTTTAAAGACAAAAAATGATATTCAAGGTAAAAATGTAATTTCGAGACAAAAAATAATTTTCAAGATAAAAATTGATTTTCAAGACAAACAATATTTTCAACGTTAAAGTGGACTTTTTCAAGACAAAAAATGATTTTCAAGGTAAAAGTTGATTTTGAAAAAAAAAAATGATCTTCAAGATAAAATTTGATTTTCAAGACAAAAAATTATATTCAAGGTAAAAAGTTGATTTTAAAGGGGGAAAAATAATTTTCAAGGTAAAAGTAAATTTTCAAGACAAAAAAATTATTTTCAATGTATTGAAAGTGGCACGGGTAAAAAGTGTAGAATGAAAAGTTAAAAGTGTATTTGTTGAAAGTGGCACGGGTAAAAAGGTAGAATGAAAAGTTAAAAGTGGCACGGGTAAAAGGGTAGAATGAAAGGCTAAAAGTGGCACGGGTAAAATGGTAGAATGAAGGGTTAAAAAAGTATTTGTGGAAAGTGGCACAGGTAGAAAGGTAGAATGAAAGGTTAAAAGTGGCACGGGTAAAAAGTTAGAATTAAAGGTTAAAAGTGGCACGGGTAAAATGGTAGAAGGAAAGGTTAAAAGTGGCACGGATAAAAAGTTAGAATGAAAGGTTAAAAGTGGCACAGGTAAAAAGTTCGAATGAAAGGTTAAATGTGGCACGGGTAAAAAGGTAGAATGAAAGGTTAAAAGTGTATTTGTATAAAGCGGCAGAGATAAAAAGGTAGAATGAAAAGTTAAAAGTGTATTT
Source organism: Nerophis ophidion (assembly GCF_033978795.1). Lineage (NCBI taxonomy): Eukaryota > Metazoa > Chordata > Actinopteri > Syngnathiformes > Syngnathidae > Nerophis > Nerophis ophidion. Next base: position 41,744,594 of record NC_084631.1, read on the forward strand.
GTTGAAAGTGGCATGGATAAAAAGGTAGAATGAAAAGTTAAAAATGTATTGAAAGTGGCACGGGTAAAAAGTGTAGAATGAAAAGTTAAAAGTGGCACGGGTAAAAAGGTAGAATGAAAAGTTAAAAGTGGCACGGGTAAAAAGGTAGAATGAAAGGTTAAAAGTGGCACGGGTAAAAAGGTAGAATGAAAGGTTAAAAGTGGCACGGGTAGAAAGGTAGAATGAAAGGTTAAAAGTGGCACGGGTAAAAAGGTAGAATGAAAAGTTAAAAGTGGCACAGGTAAAAAGTGTAGAATGAAAGGTTAAAAGTGGCACGGGTAAAAAGGTAGAATGAAAGGTTAAAAGTGGCACAGGTAAAAAGGTAGAATGAAGGTTAAAAGTGGCACAGGTAAAAAAATAGGATGAAAGGTTAAAAGTGGCACAGGTAAAAAGGTAGAATGAAAAGTTAAAAGTGGCACGGGTAAAAAGGTAGAATGAAAGGTTAAAAGTGGCACAGGTAAAAAGGTAGAATGAAAGGTTAAAAGTGGCATGGGTAAAAAGGTAGGATGAAAGGTTAAAAGTGGCACGGGTAAAAAGGTAGAATGAAAAGTTAAAAGTGGCACGGGTAAAAAGGTAGAATGAAAGGTTAAAAGTGGCCCGGGTAAAAAGGTAGAATGAAGGTTAAAAGTGGCACGGGTAAAAAGGTAAAATGAAAGGTTAAAAATGGCACAGGTAAAAAGGTAGAATGAAAGGTTAAAAGTGGCACAGGTAAAAAGGTAGAATGAAAGGTTAAAAGTGGCACAGGTAAAAAGGTAGAATGAAGGTTAAAAGTGGCACAGGTAAAAAGGTAGGATGAAAGGTTAAAAGTGGCACGGGTAAAAAGGTAGAATGAAAGGTTAAAAGTGGCACAGGTAAAAAGGTAGAATGAAGGTTAAAAGTGGCACAGGTAAAAAGGTAGGATGAAAGGTTAAAAGTGGCACGGGTAAAAAGGTAGAATGAAAAGTTAAAAGTGGCACGGGTAAAAAGGTAGAATGAAAGGTTAAAAGTGGCACAGGTAAAAGGGTAGAATGAAAGGTTAAAAGTGGCACGGGTATAAAGGTAGAATGAAAGGTTAAAAGTGGCCCGGGTAAAAAGGTAGAATGAAAAGTTAAAAGTGGCACAGGTAAAAAGTGTAGAATGAAAATTTAAAAGTGGCACGGGTAAAAAGGTAGAATGAAAAGTTAAAAGTGGCACGGGTAAAAAGGTAGAATGAAAGGCTAAAAGTGGCACGGGTAAAATGGTAGAATGAAGGGTTAAAAGTGTATTTGTGGAAAGTGGCACAGGTAGAAAGGTAGAATGAAAGGTTAAAAGTGGCACGGGTAAAAAGTTAGAATTAAAGGTTAAAAGTGGCACGGGTAAAATGGTAGAAGGAAAGGTTAAAAGTGGCACGGATAAAAAGTTAGAATGAAAGGTTAAAAGTGGCACAGGTAAAAAGTTCGAATGAAAGGTTAAATGTGGCACGGGTAAAAAGGTAGAATGAAAGGTTAAAAGTGTATTTGTATAAAGCGGCAGAGATAAAAAGGTAGAATGAAAAGTTAAAAGTGTATTTGTTGAAAGTGGCATGGATAAAAAGGTAGAATGAAAAGTTAAAAATGTATTGAAAGTGGCACGGGTAAAAAGTGTAGAATGAAAAGTTAAAAGTGTATTTGTTGAAAGTGGCTCGGGTAAAAAGGTAGAATGAAAGGTTAAAAGTGGCACGGGTAAAAAGGTAGAATGAAAGGTTAAAAGTGGCACGGGTAAAAAGGTAGAATGAAAGGTTAAAAGTGGCACGGGTAAAAAGGTAGAATGAAAAGTTAAAAGTGGCACAGGTAAAAAGGTAGAATGAAAGGTTAAAAGTGGCACGGGTAAAATGGTAGAATGAAAAGTTAAAAGTGGCACAGGTAAAAAGTGTAGAATGAAAATTTAAAAGTGGCACGGGTAAAAAGGTAGAATGAAAGGTTAAAAGTGGCACGGGTAAAAAGGTAGAATGAAAAGTTAAAAGTGGCACAGGTAAAAAGGTAGAATGAAAGGTTAAAAGTGGCACGGGTAAAAAGGTAGAATGAAAAGTTAAAAGTGGCACGGGTAGAAAGGTAGAATGAAAGGTTAAAAGTGGCACGGGTAAAAAGGTAGAATGAAAGGTTAAAAGTGGCATGGGTAGAAAGGTAGAATGAAAGGTTAAAAGTGGCACGGGTAAAAAGGTAGAATGAAAGGTTAAAAGTGGCATGGGTAGAAAGGTAGAATGAAAGGTTAAAAGTGGCACGGGTAAAAAGGTAGAATGAAAATTTAAAAGTGGCACGGGTAAAAAGGTAGAATGAAAGGTTAAAAGTGGCACGGGTAGAAAGGTAGAATGAAAAGTTAAAAGTGGCACGGGTAAAAAGGTAGAATGAAAGGCTGAAAGTGGCACGGGTAAAATGGTAGAATGAAGGGTTAAAAGTGTATTTATGGAAAGTGGCACAGGTAGAAAGGTAGAATGAAAGGTTAAAAGTGGCACGGGTAAAAAGTTAGAATTAAAGGTTAAAAGTGGCACGGGTAAAATGGTAGAAGGAAAGGTTAAAAGTGGCACGGATAAAAAGTTAGAATGAAAGGTTAAAAGTGGCACAGGTAAAAAGTTCGAATGAAAGGTTAAATGTGGCACGGGTAAAAAGGTAGAATGAAAGGTTAAAAGTGTATTTGTATAAAGCGGCAGAGATAAAAAGGTAGAATGAAAAGTTAAAAGTGTATTTGTTGAAAGTGGCATGGATAAAAAGGTAGAATGAAAAGTTAAAAATGTATTGAAAGTGGCACGGGTAAAAAGTGTAGAATGAAAAGTTAAAAGTGTATTTGTTGAAAATGGCTCGGGTAAAAAGGTAGAATGAAAGGTTAAAAGTGGCACGGGTAAAAAGGTAGAATGAAAGGTTAAAAGTGGCACGGGTAAAAAGGTAGAATGAAAGGTTAAAAGTGGCACGGGTAAAAAGGTAGAATGAAAAGTTAAAAGTGGCACAGGTAAAAAGGTAGAATGAAAGGTTAAAAGTGGCACGGGTAAAATGGTAGAATGAAAAGTTAAAAGTGGCACAGGTAAAAAGTGTAGAATGAAAATTTAAAAGTGGCACGGGTAAAAAGGTAGAATGAAAGGTTAAAAGTGGCACGGGTAAAAAGGTAGAATGAAAAGTTAAAAGTGGCACAGGTAAAAAGGTAGAATGAAAGGTTAAAAGTGGCACGGGTAAAAAGGTAGAATGAAAAGTTAAAAGTGGCACGGGTAAAAAGGTAGAATGAAAGGTTAAAAGTGGCACGGGTAGAAAGGTAGAATGAGAAGTGTGGGCTGGAACGGAGGAGAGGAAAAGTGAGGGAAGTTTGAAGACGGGACAAAAGTTTCCATGTTCGGCGACACAAGCAGAAGGTGATGTCATGTGACCTCTCACCTCATCATCCACCTGCAGCAGGTAAGCAGCACTTGAGGTCTGAACACGCTTGTGCTCGTCCTGTCCCTCAGGTGGAGAGGAATGGTCCAAGGGTCGTGGAGAGGAATGGTCCAAGGGTCGCGGGAAGGTCCGGTCAGCGAGGACGAGCAAAGGAGCGTTCAGAGAGCAGCCCTACTCTCGATACTGATCTCTGGCCAAGTAATGCACTTTTCTACGCAGCTTTTTGGATCTCAAAGCTGCTAAAACATCATAGAAGGACTGGGAATGTTCTCATGAAAGTGGGTCATCATCATCATCATCACAACAACAACAACAACACCCGGCTCTTTTACCGGATAAACTTGGAATTTTACACTTAAGTTGGAATCCAAAAACTTGCATTCTTTTCCCACCTTAACCGCGCTAAAATATTCATGACAATCACCATTTTATTTTCACAGAGCATCTTTTCCTCTCAACACCTTTTTCCTCTTTCTAAGGATTTTTAGCCTAAAATTCCAACTTTTTCCCCATTTTAACTTAAACTTTAAACTAAAACTTGGACTTTTTTCACCAAAATTTAAAACATTTTTTTTTCCCTTAAAATGATGCGAAGAGTTCTTGTTACATTTTTACTTAATCTCGTTACAAATTTAAAACAAGGACCATTCCTGTACAACTTTAATAAAAGTTGATTATTTCAATATCACAGCTTAATTTTTTTTTTACTATTATTACGACTTTTTTGTCAATTACCAACAAATTACATTTTTCTCTTTAAGTTAAAAATATATGTATTTTTTTCACTTAAAATTCTGACTTAATTCTAATTGTGCGGATTTTTATCGTAAAATTCCGACTTTTACGACTTTTTCCCTATTAAACTGCAACTTTACTCTCAGAATACACTCGCACTTTCTTTTCCTCCTAAAACTTACACTGTTTTAGGAGGAAAAGTGTTTTAATTTTTCTCCAAAAATTAAAACATTTTTCTTCACTTAAAATGATGTAAAGAGTTCTTGATACATTTTTACTTAACATCGTTAAAAATTTCTGACATAATTTACACTAAAACAAGGACCATTCTTGTACAACTTTATTAAATGTTGATTATTTCAATATCACTATTTTTTTATTTTTTTTTACTTTATTTTTTATTTACTTTCATAAAGTCACTTTATTGTGGTAACATTAGGACTTGTTTGTCAATTACCAACATTTATTTGGGTCAAAGTCAAAATGATGAATTTTTTCTCTTTTAAGTTAAAAATATATGTATTTTTTTCACTTAAAATTCAGACAATAATATTAACCATCTTTTTTTTTCCTGATAAAATTTAAACTTAATTCTTTTTTTATCCTTAAATTCTGACATTTTCAACTTTTCCTCCAATAAACTCCAACTTTACTCTCAGAATACACTCGCACTTTCTTTTCCTCCTAAAACTTACACTGTTTTAGGCGGAAAAGTGTTTTAATTTTTCTCCAAAAATTAAAACATTTTTCTTCACTTAAAATGATGTCAAGAGTACTTGATACATTTTTACTTTCGTTACAATTTCCTGACATAATTTACACTAAAACAAGGACAACTTTATTTAATGTTGATTATTTCAATATCACTACTTTTGTTTTACTTTTGTATTTTTTTACTTTCATAAAGTCACTTTATCCTGGTAACATTAGGACTTGTTTGTCAATTACCAAAAATTTTTGGGTCAACGTGATACATTTTTCTCTTTAAGTTAAAAAAATATGTACAATTTTCACTTAAAATTCTTACTATAATATTAACCATCTTTTTTTTCCCTAATGAAATTTCAACTTAATTCTCACTACAGATTTTTATCGTAAAATTCCGACTTTTATGACTTTTTCCCTATTGAACTGCAACTTTACTCTCAGAATATTATTAAAATTATTGTACAACTTTAATAAAAGTTGATTATTTCAATATCACAACTTAATTTTTTTTTTCTATCATTATGACTTTTTTGTCAATTACCAACATTTATTTGGGTCAAAGTCAAATTGATAAATTTTTCTCTTTAAGTTAAAAATATATGTATTTTTTTCACTTAAAATTCTGACTTAATTCTCAGTGCGGATTTTTATCGTAAAATTCCGACTTTTACGACTTTTTCCCTACTGAACTGCAACTTTACTCTCAGAATACACTCGCACTTTTCCTCCTAAAACTTACACTGTTTTAGGAGGAAAAGTGTTTTAATTTTTCTCCAGAAATTAAAACATTTTTCTTCTCTTAAAATGATGTCAAGAGTACTTGATAAATTTTTACTTATTCTCGTTACAATTTCCTCACATAATTTACACTAAAACAAGGACAATTATTGTACAACTTTATTAAATGTTGATTATTTCAATATCACTACTTAATTTTTTTTTACTTTTTATTTTTTTACTTACATAAAGTCACTTATTCCTGGTAACATTAGGACTTGTTTGTCAATTACCAACATTTTTTTGGGTCAAAGTGATACATTTTTCTCTTTAAGTTGAAAAAATATGTACATTTTTCATTTAAAATTCTGATTATAATATTAACCATCTTTTTTTTCCTAATGAAATTTCAACTTAATTCTCACTGCGGATTTTTATCGTAAAATTCCGACTTTTACGACTTTTTCCTTATTGAACTGCAACTTTACTCTCAGAATACACTCACACTTTTCCTCCTAAAACTTACACAATTGTAGGAGGAAAACTTACACAATTTTAGGAGGAAAAGTGTTTTAATGTTTCTCCAAAAATTAAAACCTTTTTCTTTTCTTAAAATGCTGTCAAGAGTACTTGATACATTTTTACTTATTCTCATCACAATTTCCTGACATAATTTACACTAAAACAAGGAAAATTCTAGTACAACTTTATTAAATGTTGATTATTTCAATATCACTACTTTTGTTTTACTTTTGTATTTTTTTACTTTCATAAAGTCACTTTATCCTGGTAACATTAGGACTTGTTTGTCAATTACCAACATTTATTTGGGTCAAAGTCAAAATGATGAATTTTTTCTCTTTTAAGTTAAAAATATATGTATTTTTTTTCACTTAAAATTCAGACAATAATATTAACCATCTTTTTTTTCCTGACAAAATTTAAACTTAATTCTTTTTTTATCCTTAAATTCTGACATTCTCAACTTTTCCTCCATTAAACTGCAACTTTACTCTCAGAATACACTCGCACTTTCTTTTCCTCCTAAAACTTACACTGTTTTAGGAGGAAAAGTGTTTTAATTTTTTTCCAAAAATTAAAACATTTTTCTTCACTTAAAATGATGTCAAGAGTACTTGAGACATTTTCACTTTCGTTACAATTTCCTGACATAATTTACACTAAAACAAGGACAACTTTATTTAATGTTGATTATTTCAATATCACTACTTTTGTTTTACTTTTGTATTTTTTTACTTTCATAAAGTCACTTTATCCTGGTAACATTAGGACTTGTTTGTCAATTACCAACATTTTTTTGGGTCAAAGTGATAAATTTTTCTCTTTAATTTAAAAGATTATATACATTTTTCACTTAAAATTTTTACTATAATATTAACTATCTTTTTTTTCCGTAATGAAATTTCAACTTAATTCTCACTGCAGATTTTTATCGTAAAATTCCGACTTTTACGACTTTTTCCCTATTTAACTGCAACTTTACTCTAAGAATACACTCGCACTTTTCCACCTAAAACTTACACTGTTTTAGGAGGAAAAGTGTTTTAATTATTCTCCAAAAATTAAAACAGTTTTCTTCTCTTAAAATGATGTCAAGAGTACTTGATACATTTTTACTTATTCTCGTTACAATTTCCTGACATAATTTACACTAAAACAAGGACAATTCTTGTACAACTTTATTAAATGTTTATTATTTCAATATCACTACTTAATTTTTTTTAACTTTTTTATTTTTTTACTTTCATAAAGTCACTTTATCCTGGTAACATTAGGACTTGTTTGTCAATTACCAAAATTTTTTGGGTCAACGTGATACATTTTTCTCTTTAAGTTAAAAAAATATGTACAATTTTCACTTAAAATTCTTACTATAATATTAACTATCTTTTTTTTCCCTAATGAAATTTCAACTTAATTCTCACTGCGGATTTTTATCGGAAAATTCCGACTTTTACGACTTTTTCCCTATTGAACTGCAACTTTACTTTCAGAATACACTTGCACTTTCTTTTCCTCCTAAAACTTACACTGTTTTAGGAGGAAAAGTGTTTTAATTTTTCTCCAAAAATTAAAACATTTTTCTTCACTTAAAATGATGTCAAGAGTACTTGATACATTTTTACTTTCGTTACAATTTCCTGACATAATTTACACTAAAACAAGGACAACTTTATTTAATGTTGATTATTTCAATATCACTACTTTTGTTTTACTTTTGTATTTTTTTACTTTCATAAAGTCACTTTATCCTGGTAACATTAGGACTTGTTTGTCAATTACCAAAACATTTTAGGTCAACGTGATACATTTTTCTCTTTAAGTTAAAAAAATATGTGCAATTTTCACTTAAAATTCTTACTATAATATTAACCATCTTTTTTTTCCCTAATGAAATTTCAACTTAATTCTCACTACAGATTTTTATCGTAAAATTACGACTTTTACGACTTTTTCCCTATTGAACTGCAACTTTACTCTCAGAATACACTCGCACTTTACCCCTAAAACTTACACTGTTTTAAGAGGAAAAGTGTTTTAATTATTCTCCAAAAATTAAAACAGTTTTCTTCTCTTAAAATGATGTCAAGAGTACTTGATACATTTTTACTTATTCTCGTTACAATTTCCTGACATAATTTACACTAAAACAAGGACAATTATTGTACAACTTTAATAAAAGTTGATTATTTCAATATCACAACTTAATTTTTTTTTTCTATCATTATGACTTTTTTGTCAATTACCAACATTTATTTGGGTCAAAGTCAAATTGATACATTTTTCTCTAAGTTAAAAATATATGTATTTTTTTCACTTAAAATTCTGACTTAATTCCCAGTGCGGATTCTTATCGTAAAATTCCGACTTTTACGACTTTTTCCCTATTAAACTGCAACTTTACTCTCAGAATACACTCGCACTTTCTTTTCCTCCTAAAACTTACACTGTTTTAGGAGGAAAAGTGTTTTAATTATTCTCCAAAAATTAAAACAGTTTTCTTCTCTTAAAATGATGTCAAGAGTACTTGATACATTTTTACTTATTCTCGTTACAATTTCCTGACATAATTTACACTAAAACAAGGACAATTATTGTACAACTTTAATACAAGTTGATTATTTCAATATCACAACTTAATTTTTTTTTTCTATCATTATGACTTTTTTGTCAATTACCAACATTTATTTGGGTCAAAGTCAAATTGATAAATTTTTCTCTAAGTTAAAAATATATGTATTTTTTTCACTTAAAATTCTGACTTAATTCCCAGTGCGGATTCTTATCGTAAAATTCCGACTTTTACGACTTTTTCCCTATTAAACTGCAACTTTACTCTCAGAATACACTCGCACTTTCTTTTCCTCCTAAAACTTACACTGTTTTAGGAGGAAAAGTGTTTTAATTTTTCTCCAAAAATTAAAACATTTTTCTTCACTTAAAATGATGTCAAGAGTACTTGATACATTTTTACTTATTCTCGTTACAATTTCCTGACATAATTTACACTAAAACAAGGAAAATTCTAGTACAACTTTATTAAATGTTGATTATTTCAATATCACTACTTAATTTTTTTTTACTTTTTATTTTTTTACTTACATAAAGTCACTTATTCCTGGTAACATTAGGACTTGTTTGTCAATTACCAAAAATTTTGGGGTCAAAGTGATACATTTTTCTCTTTAAGTTGAAAAAATATGTACAATTTTCACTTAAAATTCTTACTATAATATTAACTATCTTTTTTTTCCCTCATGAAATTTCAACTTAATTTTCACTGCGGATTTTTATCGTAAAATTCCGACTCTTACGACTTTTTCCCTATTAAACTGCAACTTTACTCTCAGAATACACTCGCACTTTTCCTCCTAAAACTTACACCGTTTTAGGAGGAAAAGTGTTTTAATTTTTCTCCAGAAATTAAAACATTTTTCTTCTCTTAAAATTATGTCAAGAGTACTTGATACATTTTTACTTATTCTCGTTACAATTTCCTGACATAATTTACACTAAAACAAGGAAAATTCTAGTACAACTTTATTAAATGTTGATTATTTCAATATCACTACTTTTGTTTTACTTTTGTATTTTTTTACTTTCATAAAGTCACTTTATCCTGGTAACATTAGGACTTGTTTGTCAATTACCAAAACATTTTGGGTCAACGTGATACATTTTTCTCTTTAAGTTAAAAAAATATGTACAATTTTCACTTAAAATTCTTACTATAATATTAACCATCTTTTTTTTCCCTAATGAAATTTCAACTTAATTCTCACTACAGATTTTTATCGTAAAATTACGACTTTTACGACTTTTTCCCTATTGAACTGCAACTTTACTCTCAGAATACACTCGCACTTTACCCCTAAAACTTACACTGTTTTAGGAGGAAAAGTGTTTTAATTATTCTCCAAAAATTAAAACAGTTTTCTTCTCTTAAAATGATGTCAAGAGTACTTGATACATTTTTACTTATTCTCGTTACAATTTCCTGACATAATTTACACTAAAACAAGGACAATTATTGTACAACTTTAATAAAAGTTGATTATTTCAATATCACAACTTAATTTTTTTTTTCTATCATTATGACTTTTTTGTCAATTACCAACATTTATTTGGGTCAAAGTCAAATTGATACATTTTTCTCTAAGTTAAAAATATATGTATTTTTTTCACTTAAAATTCTGACTTAATTCCCAGTGCGGATTCTTATCGTAAAATTCCGACTTTTACGACTTTTTCCCTATTAAACTGCAACTTTACTCTCAGAATACACTCGCACTTTCTTTTCCTCCTAAAACTTACACTGTTTTAGGAGGAAAAGTGTTTTAATTTTTCTCCAAAAATTAAAACATTTTTCTTCACTTAAAATGATGTCAAGAGTGCTTGATACATTTTTACTTATTCTCGTTACAATTTCCTGACATAATTTACACTAAAACAAGGACAATTATTGTACAACTTTATTAAATGTTGATTATTTCAATATCACTACTTAATTTTTTTTTACTTTTTATTTTTTTACTTACATAAAGTCACTTTATCCTGGTAACATTAGGACTTGTTTGTCAATTACCAAAAATTTTGGGGTCAAAGTGATACATTTTTCTCTTTAAGTTGAAAAAATATGTACATTTTTCATTTAAAATTCTGATTATAATATTAACCATCTTTTTTTTCCTAAAGAAATTTCAACTTAATTCTCACTGCGGATTTTTATCGTAAAATTCCGACTTTTAGGACTTTTTCCTTATTGAACTGCAACTTTACTCTCAGAATACACTCGCACTTTTCCTCCTAAAACTTACACTGTTTTAGGAGGAAAAGTGTTTAAATTTTTCTCCAGAAATTAAAACATTTTTCTTCTCTAAAAATGATGTCAAGAGTACTTGATACATTTTTACTTATTCTCGTTACAATTTCCTGACATAATTTACACTAAAACAAGGACAATTATTGTACAACTTTATTAAATGTTGATTATTTCAATATCACTACTTAATTTTTTTTTACTTTTTTATTTTTTTACTTTCATAAAGTCACTTTATCCTGGTAACATTAGGACTTGTTTGTCAATTACCCAAAAATTTTTGGGTCAAAGTGATACATTTTTCTCTTTAAGTTAAAAAATTATATACAAAAGTTACACTTAAAATTCTGAATATAATATTAACCATCTTTTTTCACCTAATGAAATTTCAACTTAATTCTCACTGCGGATTTTTATCGTAAAATTCCGACTTTTACGACTTTTTCCCTATTAAACTGCAACTTTACTCTCAGAATACACTCGCACTTTTCCTCCTAAAACTTACACTGTTTTAGGAGGAAAAGTGTTTAAATTTTTCTCCAGAAATTAAAACATTTTTCTTCTCTTAAAATGATGTCAAGAGTACTTGATACATTTTTACTTATTCTCGTTACAATTTCCTGACATAATTTACACTAAAACAAGGACAATTCTAGTACAACTTTATTAAATGTTGATTATTTCAATATCACTACTTAATTTTTTTTTCCTTTTTTATTTTTTTACTTTCATAAAGTCACTTTATCCTGGTAACATTAGGACTTGTTTGTCAATTACCAAACTTTTTTGGGTCACAGTTATACATTTTTCTCTTTAAGTTAAAAATATATGTACAATTTTCACTTAAGTCGTAAAATTCCGACTTTTACGACTATTGAACTGCAACTTTACTCTCAGAATACACTCACACTTTTCCTCCTAAAACTTACACTGTTTTAGGAGGAAAAGTGTTTTAATTTTTCTCCAAAAATTAAAACATTTTTCTTTTCTTAAAATGGTGTCAAGAGTACTTGATACATTTTTACTTATTCTCGTTACAAATTATTGATATAATTTACACTAAAACAAGAAAAATTGTTGTACAACTTTATTAAATGTCGATTATTTCAATATCACCACTTTTTTTTTTTACTTTTTTTTTTTACTTTCATTACTTTTTACCTTCATAAAGTCACTTTATTTTGGTATCATTAAGACTTTTCTGTCAATTACCAACATTTATTTGGGTCGAATTCAAAATCGTACATTTTTCTCTTTAAGTTAAAAATATATGTATTTTTTTCACTTAGAATTCTGACAATAATATTAACCATCTTTTTTTTTTCCTAATGAAATTTAAACTTAATTCTTTTTTATACTTAAATTCTGACTTTTTCAGAATATAATTGTGACTTTTTTTCTCCAAAAACGTAAAGATTTTTCGAGCACAAAAGCTTCTCTTAAGATGATTTCAATAGTTCATGATACCTTTTTACTTATTCTCATTACGTCACAAAACAATTCTTGTTCTTTTTTATTGATTGTTGATTATTTTAATATCATTACTTAATTTGTTTTGACTTTTTTATTCTTCACTTTCATAAAGTCACTTTATTCTGGTATCATTAGGACTTTTTTCTCAATTACCAACATTTATTTAGGTCAAAGTCAAAAGGATACATTTTTCTCTTTAAGTTAAAAAAATATGTACATTTTTCACTTAAAATTCCGACAATAATATTAACCACCTTTTTTTTCTTAATGAAATTTCATCTTAATTCTCATAGTGCGGATTTTTATCGTAAAATTCCGACTTTTACAACTTTTTCCTTATTGAACTCCAACTTTACTCTCAGAATACACTTGCACTTTTCCTCCTAAAACTTACACAATTTTAGGAGGAAAAGTGTTTTAACTTTTTCCAAAAATTAAAACATTTGTCTTTTCTTAAAATGATGTCAATATTTTTACTTATTCTCGTTACAAATTTCTGAAATAATTTTCACAAAAACAAGGACAATTCTTGTACGACTTTTTTATAACATTTTGATTAATTTAATATCACTTCTTAATTTTGTTCCCTCTTATTTTTTACTTTCATAAAGTCACTTTATTGTAGTATCATTAGAATTTTTTTTTTTTTCAATAACCAGCATTTATTTGGGTAAAAGTAAAAAAAATACATTTTTCTCTTTAAGTTAAAAATATATGTATTTTTTTCCACATAAAGTTCCGAAATTACAACATAATTCTTATCGTAAAATGCTACCTTTATTCCTCATACCAGCAAAAACTTTTTCCCTTTCCCCAACGAACTGCAACTTTACTCTCAAAATACAGTCTGACTTTTCCTCGTAAAACTCAGAATATTGGGAATTTTTTCACCAAAAATTAAAATATCGATACATTTTTACTCATTCATTTTCTCCCAAACTACTGACATTATTTACCTGAAAAAAGGACAATTTTTGTAGAACAGTTTTTTAAAATATCTGAATTTTTCTTTCACTATTAGATTTATTTTTTTACTTCTGGGAAAAATGTTTCCCCTTTCATAAAGTCACTTTATTCTGGTATCATTAGGACTTTGTAAATTTTCAATATTATTTATTTTTGTAAAAGTCTTAATGTGTTTTTGAACTTAAAAATAATAATTTAAATGTATTTTTTTTACATGGTAAAATCCTGACAATAATATTATTTAAAAAAATTAACTGTATTCTCTTAGTGTAAAATTTCTGTTAAAATCACGCTAGCCAAACATTTTACTCCGAGATTATAACTTTACTCTAAAAAAAATTACTGAAATGTGAAATATGGATACCACATCTTTTATGCTCTAATATCCATTCTCCAATCAAAATATGAATACTTTTGATACTTTAGTTCTGGGGTGTCCAAACTTTTTCCACCAAGTACCTCATAGTAAAAAGTCAAAGTATTTGCGCCCATGTTGATATTTTTTTTTTTCTTTAAAAAGCTAAAAACAGATATTGTCAGCTTTTTTTATTGGTGACTAAGTGTATTAATAATTATTAGTTGGAACATTTCAGCTTTTTCTCATCACATTCCCGTTATTTTCATCTTTTTGCTGCATTTCTACTGTTGTTTTCCCCCCATGTAAAAAATAAATAATATTGCAAAATCACATAACCTAGTAGCCAAAAGTTCTGCCTGAACAAAAATATTCATGTTGACTTACATATTTCACTGTGTTTATTATGGTTGATAAGTTAGTATTTCATTTTTTTAATGAACTAACCAAACATTGTTTATATTTTAAGTATATTTTCAGAAATAAAATAGTTTTTTTTTTTAACTTTCGGCAGACACTTTAAGTATATTGGGACAAAGAACTTGGTATCAGATCGGTATCACCGATACCAGCCTGAATTTTACTGGGTATTTGATATAAAAGCGAAGGAATATGGTAAATTATTATCACACCAAAACAACCAACTTATATTTCTCCTAAAATTCCAACTTTATCCTGAAAATGTCAGGACTGTTTCTGGTATGTTAAAAAAAAGCCACTAAAATAATTCCGCTAATCTGATATTCCTTTCACTGCTCGCCCTTCTTCCTGATAATAAAAACTCCAGCTAATATTATCTTAAATAATATGACTTCTTCTCCTGTTGGACAATGTTGACGCCAAGGAAGAATATTTCCACGGCGAGTTATCGATATCATGCCAGTCCAGCTTCATGTATCCTCCCCCAATATCTCACTAAAGATGTAATAATGGCTTAGTTCTAGGATGTAGATATTTGATTTATTTGGAAGGAGTCACGGCTGTAAAATGTGTCCCTTGTAAAGTAAAAAGTGTATAAATATTGTATTTCTGTCTCCTCCTTTCTTTTGTATTGGTGTTAAAGGGCTTATGGAAGCATGACGTGCATTCTTTTTCTTCTTCTTCTTCTTGTTTTATTCGCTAATTATTGTGCTGATAAAACATCTCCTTTAATATATTTATAAATAGGAACTGAAAATGACAAAAATGGGCGTTTTTGTGATTTTTTTTTTTTTTTTTTCCTCCACGGTTAAATATTACTTTTTGACATTTTTGCTTGGACTTTCTGTCAAAGCTCAATGTGAATACGCTGGACTTGTTCAGGTTCCTTTCAGCTCATATAAGCCCTTTAATATTCCCCTTTTGTCCGTGCTGAATAAACATTTGGAAGGAAAGCGAGCCAGAGAGTAATTCTTGGAACTTGAGGAGAAGTTGGCGTTTGTGGGCGGGGCCAGACGCGGCAACTTTTCCCGTAAAGGTTATTATTTTTAGGCACCGATGTCCCTTTGGGATAGAGGACCCTATTGAATGTCTAAGTTTTATTATTATTCTTTTCCATTAGGAATGTTGTTGAAACATGAAACAAAAACCTCTATGTAGGTCTCAGTTAGACCTATATTTCATACACTCTTACCTCCCAGCTAAAATCAACAGGAAGTTTGCAATTCTCCCTTCAATACAAAAGTTGGCTAAAAAAAATTTGTTTTTTTCATTCTTTATTATTATTATTAATATACGGCCGCCTCTTTGAGCTGTAATTTGACCCCCTTAACATGCTTCAAAACTCACCCAATTTGACACACACATCAGGACTGGTGAAAATTGCGAGCTAATCAAAAAAACCAAACCCCAAAACTCAAAATTGCACTCTAGCGCCCCCTAGGAAGAAAACACACACAAAACTGTCTTCAACTTCCATTAGGAATGGTGTTGAAACATGAAACAAAAACCTCTTTGTAGGTCTCAGTTAGACCTATATTTCATACACTCTTACCTCCCAGCTAAAATCAACAGGAAGTTTGCAATTCTCCCTTCAATACAAAAGTTGGCTAAAAAAAATTTGTTTTTTTCATTCTTTATTATTATTATTAATATACGGCCGCCTCTTTGAGCTGTAATTTGACCCCCTTAACATGCCTCGATACTCACCAAATTTGACTCACACATCAGGACTGGCGAAAATTGCGATCTAATAAAAAAAAAAACTCAAAACTCAAAATTGCGCTCTAGCGCCCCCTAGGAAGAGAACACAGACAAAACTGTCTGTAACTTCCATTAGGAATGTTGTTGAAACATGAAACAAAAACCTCTATGTAAGTCTCAGTTAGACCTGTATTTCATACACTCTTACCTCCCAGCTAAAATCAACAGGAAGTTTGCAATTCTCCCTTCAATACAAAAGTTGGTTAAAAAAAATGTTGTTGTTTTTTATTCTTTATTATTATACCGCCGCCTCTTTGAGCTGTAATTTGACCCCCTTAAAATGCTTCAAAACTCACCAAATTTGACACACACATCAGGACTGGTGAAAATTGCAATCTAATAAAAAAAAAAAAAAAAACTCAAAACACAAAATTGCACTGTAGCGCCCCCTAGGAAGAAAACACACACAAAACTGTCTGTAACTTCCATTAGGAATGTTGTTGAAACATGAAACAAAAACCTCTATGTAGGTCTCAGTTAGACCTATATTTCATACACTCTTACCTCCCAGCTAAAATCAAGAGGAAGTTTGCTATTCTCCCTTCAATACAAAAGTTGGCTAAAAAATTTTTGTTGTTTTTTATTCTTTATTATTATTATTAATATACGGCCGCCTCTTTGAGCTGTAATTTGACCCCCTTAACATGCTTCAATACTCACCAAATTTGACTCACACATCAGGACTGGCGAAAATTGCGATCTAATAAAAAAAAACCCTCAAAACACAAAATTGCACTGTAGCGCCCCCTAGGAAGAAAACACACACAAAACTGTCTGTAACTTCCATTAGGAATGTTGTTGAAACATGAAACAAAAACCTCTATGTAGGTCTCAGTTAGACCTATATTTCATACACTCTTACCTCCCAGCTAAAATCAACAGGAAGTTTGCAATTCTCCCTTCAATACAAAAGTTGGCTAAAAATGTTTTGTTTTTTTTATTCTTTATTATTATTACTAATATACGGCCGCCTCTTTGAGCTGTAATTTGACCCCCTTAACATGCTTCGATACTCACCAAATTTGACTCACACATCAGGACTGGCGAAAATTGCGATCTAATGAAAAAATAAATAAAAAACTCAAAACACAAAATTGCACTGTAGCGCCCCCTAGGAAGAAAACACACACAAAACTGTCTGTATCTTCCATTAGGAATGTTGTTGAAACATGAAACAAAAACCTCTATGTAGGTCTCAGTTGGACCTATATTTCATACACTCTTACCTCCCAGCTAAAATCAACAGGAAGTTTGCAATTCTCCCTTCAATACAAAAGTTGGCTAAAAAATGTTTTTTTTTTTTTATTCTTTATTATTATTATTAATATACGGCCACCTCTTTGAGCTGTAATTTGATCCCCTTAACATGCTTCGATACTCACCAAATTTGACTCACACATCAGGACTGGTGAAAATTGCGATCTATTCAAAAAAACCAAACTCAAAATTGCACTCTAGCACCCCCTAGGAAGAAAACACACACAAAACTGTCTTTAACTTCCATTAGGAATGGTGTTGAAACATGAAACAAAAACCTCTATGTAGGTCTCAGTTAGACCTATATTTCATACACTCTTACCTCCCAGCTAAAATCAACAGGAAGTTTGCAATTCTCCATTCAATACAAAAGTTGGCTAAAAAAATGTTGTTTTTTTCATTCTTTATTATTATCATTAATATACGGCCGCCTCTTTGAGCTGTAATTTGACCCCCTTAAAATGCTTCAATACTCACCAAATTTGACTCACACAACAGGACTGGTGAAAATTGCGATCTAATAAAAAAAACCCCCTCAAAACTCAAAATTGCACTGTAGCGCCCCCTAGGAAGAAAACACACACAAAACTTTCTTCAACTTCCATTAGGAATGGTGTTGAAACATGAAACAAAAACCTCTATGTAGGTCTCAGTTAGACCTATATTTCATACACTCTTACCTCCCAGGTAAAATCAACAGGAAGTTTGCAATTCTCCCTTCAATACAAAAGTTGGCTAAAAAATTGTTTTGTTTTTTTTATTCTTTATTATTATACCGCCGATTCTTTGAGCTTTAATTTAACCCCCTTAACATGCTTCAAAACTCACCCAATTTGACACACACATCAGGACTGGTGAAAATTGCGATCTAATTAAAAGAAAGAAAGAAATACTCTAAATTGCGCTCTAGCGCCCCCTAGGAAGAAAACACAGACAAAACTGTCTCTAATTTCCAGTAGGAATGTCATAGAAACATGAAACAAAAACCACTACGTAGGTCTCAGTTAGACCTATATTTCATCCATTAAGATCCCCCAGCTAAAATCAACAGGAAGTTTGCAAATCCCACTTCAATACAAAAGTTGGCTAAAAAATGTCGCATTTTTTCAAACGATATCTCCTCTGAGGCTGTTTGTCGTTTCGGCTTCAAACAAACACAGAAGAGGGATTGAATACTTCCGATTAAAAGTTAAAGAAAGAGTTTTAATTACTACCCCGGTTTGCATTTTATGAGCCCGCAAAGAACCATTGCATTGTGCTGCTGTTGTCACAAAATGGCGGCTTTCTGCTCAGACAAAACTGTAGGACTGTCATACACACATGAAACAAAAACCTCCATGTAGGTCTCACTGAGACCTATATTTCATACACTGACCGCCCCCACCTAAAATCAACAGGAAGTTTGCTATTCCCACTTCAATACAACAACTGCATTCCATTCACATGCATTAGAGTCTCACCAAGGCGTCCTTATAAAATGCCCAAGCCACTTTACAACTGTTATTACTATGAGACTGATGTATAACACATGTGTATACAACTTTTTCTCTGTGTAATAATCCATCCATCCATCTTCTACCGCTTATCCGGGCTTGGGCCGCGGGGGCAGCAGCCCAAGCGGTCCCGTCCATCGCTGCTTGCAGCTGTAATTTTATGATTAACTTTGTGAGTGTTTACCCTGACAGACGTAGCGCTGCATGAAGGCCTCCTCGGCGGGTGGCGGGAATCGCCCCCCCCCCCCCCCCTTCTTCTTTTTTTTTCGCTTTAAAGAGTTCCCTCCCCCGGGCTTTAACGAGTCTCTAAATGAGCCCAGCTGACGTGAGGACGGCAGCAGTAGCTCGTTAAAAAGGTAAAGAAGACCAAGCTAACGCACTTAAACGCTCTCTAAACCTGACTGTAAGTTCTGCTAAAATGTGTCTGTTTAGGCCGACATAATTAGACATATTTAACCACAAAGTAAACTCCTGATAAAAAGTTGTGATGGAGGCCAGTGATGATCGTAAAGCCACAATACATATTCGTCTTATTAAGATTCTTTCTTTCCATTCCAGGTTGATGCCTGCCGGACCACCATCGGCACTAAACAAACGTACGTCCATTTTTACCTTCTTCCTATCTCGTTGTCATCATCACTGACACAATTGTTGCACATGCCCACTATAGTTTATGTAGGAATGACATCATGAAAAAATCTCACAAAATAGGGGGGAAAAAAAGCCAATCCTATGAGAACACGTTTAACAAATTTGTTGATTTGATTTTTTAATTTGTTGATTTGGATTTTTATTAAGGATCCCCATATGCTGGTTGCCATAACAACACACTAGTCTTCCCGGGGTCCATAAACTCAATACAATTACAAGTAAAAGCATATCAT